>NW_007585121.1:51811-56499 GCF_000523025.1 Cynoglossus semilaevis | reverse complement strand
GGGGGGTTTACTTTTTATAGACTGTGCCATGCTGGAAGCTTCTTCGCTCTGCCACGTGGTATATCCTGAACATTTTAACTGTTTGAAAAGCCATTAAAATCATTAAAGCTGCTCTTGGTGATTATGGCGTTATCTAGGAGTGGATTATAGTGCCATTTATTAGACCAAAAGATGACTAGGTTATTATGTTACTAGCTGTTATAGCCCTGAAAGTTTTTTTATTATTATTTTTATTTTATAAATCCTTTGCTGTGTATTCTTATTATTGTTATATTGTTTTATAATGTGTGCTAACATTCATTCATTTCATTAGTTTAGTAAGTATTTTCTGGTTTTGTTACTTTAACTTTTAGAAATTTGATGTTACTATGAAACTTTCAAAGTTCTTCTTCCTTAGATAAATATAATAGTTTTGATAGTTTTTCTTAGATAGAGTCTAGTGTTCTTTGTTTGTTTAATTGATGACAATGACTGACAGTTTAATCTGTCGTGGACAGTATGTATTTCATCAGTCTCAAAGTCACACCTAACAATAATGATCTGTGAGTTTAAAGTACACACTAGAGGAGACTCCTGTGCAAACGTGAAGATACAGGTTGAACACACAGATGACTGTGAGTACACACCTAAGCCACAATGAAACAATCCAAATAGACGAGTGTAATTACGGGCTTACGTCGGGTTCTTTAGTTTAATAAGGCAAACATAAGTCGGTCGGTTGAATTCATGCTAATGGAATGGTCCCGTCTGTCCAATCCTGAGTAAAGGTCACCGTGGATGAGCAGCAGTGACACATTGAAAGACGTGCACCTGTTTCACCGTCAGGGACAACTGTCGAGGACAGACGGTCGTGGGAAAACTCGGTGCAGCGATGAGATGTTTTTGTTCGTCTGTCTCAGCTGAGTGAGGAGGTGATGTGCCAGCTGGGACCCATGAGCTAAATATATACAACCCACGGGTGCACTTGACCTGTCAAATGGGCTCAGGCCTGTGGTGTCAAGAACTAGTGCGACCTGGGAGTCATTTATCGCAAGTTAAGAACAGAACATTTGGAACACGTCCAACAGAAACCAACACTCAGTGAAAGTTAGGCTCTAGAGCCTGTTGTCCTGCAGAAAAGAAGCTGTACTTTCACATTTAAGTTCTTCAAAGATGGACCAAAAACAATTTGATTTTTTTCTATTTATATGTTTTATAAAAGGTGTAAAAGCATCTGTGATCACACGTAGTGTATGTTACTGCAGTGTTGATGTCAGGAGGTCAGGGTGACACCTGGACCATACCAGGCCTCCGATGGTGAAATCTTTTTTTTTTTTTTCGTAACCGACCTGCCTGCGGTCCAGAACTGTCTTTTTTGAAAGTCCCTGGTTCATCATGATGTGGACATTTACAACAGTGTCTGATACAGTTTGGATTGCAAAGATACAACGTTACCATTAATAACATCATTCTCCACAATAATGCTAACTTACAATGAAAGGAGAGTTGATGTGACAAACTTTTAAAGCAGTGTGTTCTGGGTAAAAATTTACAGATGTTTCCAAATAGATAATACATTAGTGTTCTGGGTAAAAATTTACAGATGTTCCCAAATAGATAATACATTTTTTTTTGTTTAGAAATAAGATTAAAGTTCATTAACAATTAAAAGGTTGGGGAAACTTTTGTTTAATTATTGCTTGAAACAGATGACAAAGACACCAAACCAGACACGGCCAACTGAGTGCCTTGAAGTCCTTGAAGATAGAAAAACACATTCGCCACAGTTGAAAAATAAACATCAGACGTTTTACGTATGTCAACTGTGAGATGTTAAATTGTTAAACTCAACAGTGACACCTATTAGTAAAGCGATGAAATCGGCTTCAAAGAAGCTTAAAGTAATGACAGGTCCGGCAGCTTTTCATCTTTGGAGCCTGAAGGCAGATGTCTGCACTTATTCACCACATGACCCCAGCGTTCAGTGTCACGCCCGTGTTTATTTCCAACCTTCAATCCTTCAGTGGCAGAGAAAACGCTTTTCAACACCATTAGCATAAAATGCTAAATCTATGAGTTGACCTCAGCGAGAGGAATACACAAATGTCAAAATGTATCACTGACCCCGGCACAGAGTGAAGAAATGTTTGTTTGTCAGAACCAACGCTGGTCCAGTTAAAGTGGCTGTAATGTTTACTTTTTGTTTTGTTTTGTTTTTTGACACTATCCCATAATTGTCCAGAGTGTGGTGCCAAGACTTAAAGTGAGACTGAAGTGGTGACGAGGTGCCAACAGAATAGCCAGGCCACAAGAGGAAGGACTATTGTTCTTGGCACGGATCAAAGCCATGGACTCCAACACCCAGATGGACTCCAGCAGGCTCCAGCAATAATACACACAGCCAGAGAGAATGGAGGTCACCTCAGGATACAACCACAATGAATACACGGTGACTGGCTGTCTCTTTCTGAGACACCTCACTCTTTGCAGGCCGTGCTTACCTCAGCACCCCGAGGAGAGCAACGTGTGAACAATTAGTTTGGAAACAGCAGGATCCTGAAGTGACGTGACGCCGAGCGAATCGATGAGGAACACTTTGCCTGATCTGATTTCTCTTACTCACCGAAACATTTGTTTTACTTCTGTCTCCTCTTGTGTGTGTTTACGGAGACTCTGTGGGTGTTAGGCAGCGGGCCAGGGTTGCCTTTAGCTCTGCTTGTTAAGATCATTATGTAATGCCTCCATTTACAAAGATGTTCAAAACAGAACAGTATCTTCATGAGCACTATCACAAACCCTACGGGCTAACAGCGCTAATGTCTCACTGTGGATTAATCGCATGAATAATTTCGACCGTATGATCATATGACAGACAGACACATAACACTATAAATGTTAATAGCTCTTATAGCTTGAAAACAGTGTTTCTGAAGTACGACGGACAAAACAGTTAGCCACCAGGGGGCGACTAGAGTTTCTGTTCGCTCCACCAAACTACATAACAACTGAATATAGCGATGTAAAAATGTACAACGGACACTGACGTGATGTGAGGTGACACAGTGAAGATTCGACCCATGTGACAACGTCTGTACGACGCACTAGTAAAACAGATACGACATAGATTGTAGACTGAAGAAAACAAACAAACAAACAGATACAGGATGTAGTCCAGTCTTGTTATTGTGTCAGTGAGTGTTTTTTTTCTGTATGCTTCTGATAGGACGTCTGCCAGGACCATGCGCCAAAATGGAAGAACAGTCATGTCGTTTCTACACAGTCACCAAGCAACTACAGTGTAGTCATGTAGTCATTTAAAAATGACTATATGAGCAGATAATTATCAAAAGCCGGTCTCTAACTCCTTTTCCGTTTCTGGAGAATTATTCCTTAGTCACCTGGTCTCTGGGTCTGAATCTCCCGGTCTTCTTTGCAGGAAAACAAAAACTGCAGCAGCCATAGCGACAGAGAGCAAAGGAAGACCTGGCCCGGGCCTGTCACCTTTGGAACGCTCTGATTGGTCAAGGCCCACCGTGTGAGCTTTGTTGCCGTGTGGACGACGAGGCAGGCAGTTCTCTGAGCGTTGCCGTGGACGCAGAGCTATCTCAGCAGTCCTGTCAGGCAGATTTACACCGCAGGCTCAGTGATGGGGATTTTTTTTTCTTCCTTGACACATGGCTGGATAAAAAGAAACCTCAATATTGCAGTTCATATTAACTTAAGCCCGAGAGCGAGGAAAGAAGACTTGACTGCAAAAGTGGATGACAAACTTCATAATTTTAACAAGGAGAATTTAATGAGTTTAAATTAAAATGTTTTCTCAACAGAGTTTCTACATCTCTGTGTAGAATTCTTGATTAATTACACGTATTAAGACACACTTCTGACCCAATCATTAACTGCTTATCCTATGAGGTAGTCATGCAGAGAGTTGGAGCTAATCCCAGCTGTCATTGGACAAGAGGCAGGGTAATCCCTGGACAGGTCACTGGCTCATGACGGCACCAAAATGCACAGGCAATGGCTGTGTTCCAATCCACAGTGGACTTTGGCCTCATTGGTCAGTCTGCAGTTGTCAGACTGTGTTACAGCTCAGTGACTGGGCTTGTCATAATGTGTCAGCAGTGAAGAATGCAGCCCAGATTTCATCCACTGTGCAGACTTTATTTTCTTATTTTTGTATTGTGCTGCAATGCTATGCATGAATTCACTGTTTGACGTGTGTTTGTAATGAAGCACAAAACTGGTGAACAAAAGTCCACGGTCATGCACAGAGTTCTCAGAAGGGTCCACGAGTGTACTGCCACGGTTCGGGGAAGTTGAACCTTTTTTTTTCTTAATTTACAAAGTAAAATTGAAAAAAAAACACAATAACACAATATCTGCGTGTGGATAATGACCTGTGTCTGACCTTTCTGAATTCATTTATAATCACTGTGTTTCTGCGCAATTCCCTTCTATTCACCCCGTCTTTTAAACATGCATATCCTGTTCAGGGTCAAAGAGGCGGTTGGAGCCTTTCCCAGCATGCTCTGGGGCCATCACTCTGTCACAGAGCTGTCTTTTATACTTCCACAAAGAGAAAAAGTTCAGCTCAGGTAGGAAACGCTGCAGATGTGAATCTGCTCTCATTCCATTGTTAGTCACCCTACCTGCGTTTGTTATTGCCCCGTGGCACCGTGTTGATGGATGGGGTTAGAATACAGTGA
>NW_007585121.1:35952-45359 GCF_000523025.1 Cynoglossus semilaevis | reverse complement strand
GGGGGCTGGGGTTGGGGGGTACAATGAGTCGTCTGATGCTGTTGTTCCCAGACTGGGCCCAGATGGAGGCGATGGCTTTGGTCAAAGGTGTCCAGCTCCACTAAGTTTGTGGCCCTTTTATCCACGGCACCAAACTGTCAACACCCTGTGACGGACACGCTGTCTTAATGAGTGTTCATGTTTAATAGGAAACAATTTGTTTCCTGTGTGTAATATTTTGTCAGAGGACGTAGTTCCATCTGCAGGTAAGACTTTGTGTCTTTAAAAAAATGATTGACTCCTGAGTCACCATGTGTGAATACATGTATAAATACATGTAGTATAATGGTCCAAATTGGTGAGGCTTCTAATATATCTGTAATAACCAAGAGCTTCATTCATGCCATTCTCACCTAATGTATCCAGACAAGAAGAACTGACAATGAATGGATGTTACCACCATGTCACAGACCACAGTCAGTACAAGTCACCGCCTCCATCCATAACACTCAGCCCCGACCACTGTGAATGCACCTGATTGTGTCTTTTGTCAACGTGCACAGACGTGTTCCATGCAGCTGCAGCGCGGTCTGTAATTACCTGCTAATGTGTCACAGCATTAGACAGAGCTCCGACCCTCACTGGTGGTTCAATTCCCCAGAGAACCGCCTGAGGTGTTCCCATCAGCCATCGGGAACTCAAAGGACAATCGCCAGATATTAGAACACGTACACACACACACACACACAAACACACACAATCAGCAGTTCTGACCCACAATAAAGGTTCCGTTTGTCTATTTCCTCATGGTTTCATTTTACAGCACACTTCTCTGAGCTGATAGTTCGTCATCTTTCACCGAGCATCCAAAGAAAAAAACAACGGTCGGAAAAACAATTATGATTCTGACTTTTTTGTTTGCAGTCTGCATATTTAAAAGGCAAAATCAAAAATAAATTCAGTATAAATAAGTTGACTTTATTAAAATGGTTGCTTGGGAGTTCCAGTTCTCCTTCATTAGAGTTGTTAGCTCCTGTTAGCCTATCGGAGCATATCGAAGTTTTCAGCAGCAGCACAGAACATTTCTTAGATGGTGACAACAAATTAAAAATAAAACCCTCTGCAAAAATTAAAAATAAAGAAAAAAACACTACCCACTCACCTAAAGCTCCTTTTGCAGATTATTGTTATTAGCAGATTATTGCATAACGTTTAACCACAGTCACTCTGTGTCAATGTTTTCAAAACTTTTCAGGGATCCTGAATGACAAAAACAACAGGGACCAGCTCAAAGTCAAGTGTTTGAAAAAACTCCACGAATAGTCCAGATGAATACATTTCATTGATCGTTTTTGTAGTGACTGTAGAGCTGATTCAAACCAAATATTTATTTGAATTCTGTTTATAAATGATTCAAACACAACTTCAGTGACTTCACTTTGTCTCTGTTTTTGTTCGGAGTCTGCAGCTCGTCATTTAGCGCCTGTAATCTCCTCAGGCTCGTCCAACCCTTGGAGATAAGTCCAGCTCCACAGTGAGAGCCTCCCTTCCTCCAGCCGTCAGGTGTAGTGTGTCCAACAGCTTCATTCATGCGGTAACACCAGCAGTGAAGTTCAGTGCAAAGGTAATTAATCTGGAAACCTAAGGCTACTCCCCATTCACTGCACACTGCGCAGATAATTATAGCTACAGGCCGTCCGGGGTACAAGGGCAGTGGAAGTGCTGAAAGACGAGCTTCAATGAGAGACTGAAAAACTATATTTAATTATTTGTTTTCTTCTCCCGCTGTCAGAGTTTTATTTTTCTCCCATCACTTCTGCCCTTTAAAAGACTTACAAGAGATTTTTAAACAAATGTTTTATTCCGTTTTTTTTAAAGAATAAAATTACTGTTTTAAAACACACTTATGCCAACCTTTCTTTGGAGGCAGGAGGTTTGAACGGTCCAGGGCCAGAACTGTGTTAATGATGGTGTTGACAGATGAGTTCAGAAGACAAGGCCAGAGGTCAAACCTAGGGGCGGTGACCACAGAAATGACCATGTCAACCAAAGCTGGTAGTTTGGACAGTCAGCGGCAGGGGTGTCTGAACATTTAAATGGGGAGGCAAGCTCAGCAGTAGCCCCTGCTGTGATACTGGAGATGATAATGGAGGACCATATAATTCCACTGAATTTGAACAGGTGTTTTTTTACTGCATAATGAAAGCCTTTCTTCATCAGTCAATGTAAAAACATGCAAATCACCCTTTTTTTCAACAGCTAATGTAAAGAAAAGTAAAGAAAACACAAAGAAATTCATTTTTACAATAAACAATAAATATATACTCCAGATAACAGCCTACATTTTCTTTCTGAAAAATATGAAAAAAGATCAAATATCAATGTTGAAATATGGGCCAGAAATTGCCAAATATTTAAGGTAGTAAATATTTAAGAATATCTAAAGTGTAGAGTCTTAGCTCAGGCTCCTTCATTTCCAAACACAAATAGAAAAATTACCAAGAATATTTTTTTTTACAAAGTATTCGACTTATACTGAGACTGATGTGAAGTGCAACTGTAACAAAAACATTAACAAGTGGTGAGTCATCTGCAAACACAGAGACAAGGGCGACGATGAACTTGACAGGAAGCAGATAAAGAAGCAGAGCTGAAGGAAAATAATTCTCTTCAAGCTTGGAAATGTCTCTTCAGGTATTCAAAAGCCAGATCTTATTTATCCTTGAATGTTATATCTGAGCATTTATGGATGGGCCTGGTTTCATCAGCACCAGTTATGACCTGGACCTGCAGGGAATGTCATTGTCAAACCTTTGGTCCACTGATGAAAGGCACGGCTTGGCTTCCTGCTAATGCTCTAATTAAAGCCAAACAGGCTCACAGCATGTCACCCCACCCACCCCCACCCCCCCGCCCCTCCCTGAGATTTACTTTCACAATGGTGCACATTATCTCCCGTGTTCTGTCTCTTTAAGGAGATTACTGGTTGAAACAGCCTGAACGTGATGTGCTTCACCAACTACCAGCAAAGGAAAGGCTTTGTCTGTCTGCACAGCCAGCCACACTGCAGGATGGAGTGGTACTTTTTACATTTTTATTTTGTGTGTCTTTATGAAACATTTTTCGACCTGAGGTCGAGGTCTGCCAACACCAGGTCCATGGAGAAAAGTCAGGGGTTTAACTCCTTACAAACAAAGGGAAGCCACATGTGTTGTCAATTCTGCTGGAGGAAAAATACAGTTGTTGGAGCCAACCAGCTGCACATACAATCAGTGGAGGTTGTTACGGGACTCTGATGGTGAGGTGTGCCAAGATGTGCTGAAGTCCTGGGTAGCTGCAAACTGAACCTGCGATGGTCATTAATGCAGACCTGGAGAAGTGAACAAAACTGGTCCAAAGATCAGGCTAGTCCTACTAACAGAGTTGTGTAAATATCACATTACCGCTGCTGTGTTATTGTACGGAAATAAAACCAGATCTCTTCAAGGTTCTTCTCAAATGTTTCAAGTTTAAACAAAACACAACAGAACTCTGACAAAACTGTCCGACGTATCTGAGAGACACGTCTCATTGCAAATGGACACGTCTTCAAACGTTTGGACCCACCCATCTGCCGCAAAATGCATTCAACTTGTGAAAATCATCAACTTTCTGTGGGAAGGAGAAACCTAATGATAATGTAAACAAACAAATACACACGTTTGTTGGTACTGCAGGATTTAATGTTGTTCATTATTCATCACTGTGACTTGAGCCTTATATTCCTTTTGTTGTGAGGGCTGTTTGCTTCTTCCACAAATGGAAGTGTGCCTCAACAATGGTGTAACACAATTTTATTGGTCTCTCGCTTCAAAACAAACTACACAATAAAAGGAAAACCACTTCTGGTTCGTAACGAGGAATGTGTGAGTTGCTCAATTCCTAATGAAGTAAAACCAGAAGACGTAATCATCGTGTTACTCCTCGTTTATGTACTCTGCTGCAATAATGACAGGATTATTAGGTCAATCGGTCCATTCAAATCAGAGAGAAACTCAACCAATCAACTTCCACGAAAACAATGTTTATTTTTGTGCTGAGGTCGGGTAATGTTCAGTTTTTTACTTTTACTGTTTTAAGTCAGTATTTAACATGGTTCGGTCAAGCCATGGTTCGTGGTCATGGTTTGGTACCATTTATTTAATCTTGTGCTACGTCTCAATACCAGCCGAGTGAGGCAGCTAGCTAGTATTTTAACTGACCGCAAAAAGGTCATTGATCATTAATGGTCATTAATCTTCCTTCTATACATTTTGTCCAGCTCCTTTTGACTGCCCTTAAACTCTTTATGCTAATGCTAAACTACACACCGATTGTTGGGACCAAACGGACAGGAGTTCATTTATTATTTATTCAGTTTGTCATAGGATTTCAATCTGCAGTTGAAGGTTCAGGAAAGATAATGAAGGCAAACTTTCTGTCCCACTCTGGCTGTTTAATTCCCTGAAAGTCCAATTTGGTATGAAATCGAACCTTGACCTGCGAGGTCTACTGTAGCTGGATGCTTGTTTAAAAATGTTTCCAGCTGTGAGACCAGCCTCGGTACGGAGAGCGAGCGAGACCCAGGAGTTGAGTCACTGAGTCCCTCCACTGACTCTCCAGCAGGTTTGGCATCTGTGATTAGAGCGGCTGTAAATCTTAATGGGCCTTCACTTCCTCGCCAATGTAACGAGTAAAAGCTCTGCCAGTCAGATGTTGTGAATCAGATCGGAGTTAACCCTTACACTCCTGGATCTTGCCTGATTCACTTGGCTACAAATGGGCTTAATTGGACATTGGAAAGATCTCGGTGGTGTGTGTTCTCTCTTTTTTTCTTTCTTGTTTTTTCTCATCCGCAGCAAACCAAGAATTTCACTGGAGCTCGTCCGTCATCACTTCATCTGTCTCGCTGCTTGTGCACAAAATCTGAGCAGCTGTTCCGCCGTTTGACTCCGTGCTCATGCCGTTTTTTTCCCCCTGATTGTGTGTGTGTGTGTGTGTGTGTGTGTGTATAAGTGTGCGGTATGAAAGTGTGATTGTGTGCTGACAACCAGCTGCAGCCGCTTCATTCATACAGGTGTCATGCTGGCCAGGAAAGGCAGTGTTAGGTTTCTGGACATTGTCAGAGCAGGTGCAATGACTTATCTTCCTATGCACATCTTTGTTGAGCCCCCCCACACTCCCCCACCGTCCCCCGGTAACCTCTACCTTTCCTTCCTTTCTCCTATCCTGTACCAGCCTGGAGGCAGAAGCCTTCTCGGCCAAGCTGCAACTTGACACCGAAGGAGTAGACATGTTTCTGAGTACTGCACCGTGTCGGCGGGTCAGAAAGAGATGGAACTGTGGTGGTGGAAGGATTCGTGGAAGTTTATCAGTTGATTTACAGCTGCAGCTTGTCAGTGCGTGACAACATGTCAGAGAGGAGCAAAAACAAGCCCCATCATAGCACGTGTACAGTACCGATGGTAACTGAGTGCAAGTTGCACTGGAAGTCAGTCGGTGGTTCTCAAACTGGGGTATGCGTACCAATCTTGGCACTCTTGGGAGTTTTTAAAGTCCTAGTTGTTAGATATTCTCACATTCTCTGCATGTGGTTCCAGAAAGTACCAGTTTTAGTGCCACGTGAGACAGAGCAAATATTTTTGGAATTGTTACAAGTAGAAGCACTGGTGTAATGTGCATATATTTACTTAAACCAACGTTATCATATTTTACTTTGTTTCAACTAAATTCAATAGTTTGTGACTTTTAATTTGACTCTTTGTATTTTCTTATTGTAACGAGTAATTATAAGGTAAATTGTAAATATTTTAACTCCTACAGCATTTTCATACTAAGGTTTACAACACTTGAAGTAACATAACAACGTGAGATATGTGTGCTATGGAAACATGGCTGGAAATAAGATTTGCAAAGTAAAGTAAAGGAAGGAAACCTTCAAACATTTTTACGGTTGTTTTTTGTTGTTGTTGTTGTTCTTCTTCTTCTTCTTCTTCTTCTTCTTTTACTCGTACAGTCCCCGGCCGTGATGATAAGACTGGATCTGGACGTGGACGTGTTGTAGCTACACTTGATGAGAAGCACCTAGCATCAACAAAACAACAGAGGTTTCTAATTAACACACTGCGTCCTGTTTATTCACAACGTAGTCAAAGAGTAACAAAGAAAAAAGCAGCCATTTGCACTCCTTTGTTAATTGGCTGTTTGCAAAAGTGCTGCGTTAAACTTGTTTCGTCTGTGCTGATATACTGTAGGGTTTTGCAATTCCCGTCACACTGCTAATCCAATCAAGCAATACAGAAATAATCAACCGCTCCACAGAGCACTCAGAATTTGAGGATTTGTTTGAAATATTGAAAGTTGTCTTTTATTTCACAGTCAAAAAGCTGCATCGGTTCCACCTTCACATCAGTCACTCATTTTTCAAATATCATTTTAAGCAACACTGGATTTTTTCACACAGTCTGGTGAAACATTACAAAGGTGATCCTAATGGAATTACATGAACCAATGACAGATAACAGCACATTTACAGTATGTGTCATCATTAATATGGCAATAAGAGACAGAGTAAATGTTTTCAGGAATCAAACAATTAGTCAGCCCTGACACTGTGAGCAAAGCAAACAGAGACACGGCAGACAGCAGTCTGCTCAGAGTTTTAGACACTTGTCTAGACACAGCGTAAGATCCTTCCCGTCATTGTTGGTTGGCATTGAGGGCTGCAAAACAGGAAATAATATCTGCGAGAGAGGTAAAAATATTGCATGTACAAACACCAGAAAGTCAGAGTCATGTTCTTCAAGGCATTATTTTAATTTTAAGTAATTTTCATTTTGATACTGACAAACATGTTTTTTTCAATCAACAACAGACTGAATTAGCCCGCAGCTCTTTAACATTGACTTCGTTGTGACTACTTCAACCTGTCTTGAATATTACACCTTGGTTTTTTCTGTTTTGTTTGTCTTTTTGGGGTTTTTTTTTTAATATTATTAAATTCAATGCTGGGCTGGAGAAACGGAATGGTAATACTTTGTGGTCTCTTGTGCCATCTGGTGAGGGTTTTTGGAAGTAATATTGATTTTAAATACCTATTATGTTTCTTTATAAATGTAGGTTTACATTATAAAGGGTCTCTTTGTCAATTTAAAATGTAATGTGAATTATTATGTGTGAATTATTTTAAGTGTAAAAAGACTGGGTCTGATTGTATTACTCAGGCAGAACTACATCGTCTATTCACGGGCGCGATCCCACTACTGAGCGGCACGGGGGCTTTGACCTGCTTCGTTGCCGACCTGGGCCGGTACACCCCTCCTTAGACGACCTGGATCTCCCGAGCTCCCCCAGGAGAACCATATCGATACCGAACTTAGTGCGGACACCCGCTCGACACAGTCCGCTGCAGCTCAGAACCCCTGAGCTCAAACCATCCGCCAGCCTCAGCCTCCCAGCAGCTTGGATTATAGGAGCGAGCCACTGCTCCCGGCGAGGAACACACGCTCTCACACTGACTATGAACATTGACTGATGTGACGTCACAGCAGGGAATGTTACAGCGACGCACAGTGGTCAAATGAAAATGCAACCGCACTGAATTTTTTAATTTGAGGTGCTGTATATATTTGCCTTTACTTTCATTTTATCTGAAGCTATTTATGGTGAATCGAATTTGTATTTTGTTTTTGTTTTTTATTTAGTGTATTCAACCGTAACACTATGGGGTTTAAGTAATGTGTCATTATATACTGGGTATGAAAACTCGCATCTAATTTTTGATCCCATTCGCTTACCATACCGAGTCATCTGACGTCACAGTTCACAGCGGTTGCTAGCGGCATAGCTCAAGAAACGTTTTCCGTTTATGCATTGCTTGCTACAAATAATCGTCAAACATGGAAATTGGGACAGAAATCAGCAAGAAAATAAGAGTAGGTACCACACGTGACTGAGTTATATATTTTAATCAGACCGAGTTGTTACTGCAAACTGTATTTGCAAACCTGAGTCGTGTATTTTAACATTAGCTTGATAGCTTAACACATGAGTCCGTAAAACAAGGCTTTATTTTCAAGGACAAAGAAGACTCCGAAATTAGTTGTTTGACTAAGTCATGGGGTAACTATACAGTAACGGCAAATCTGATCTTGTTTCTTAGACTGCTATCAAGGGAAAGCTCCAGGAACTCGGTGCTTACATTGGTAAGAGAAGTACGTTTGTTTATGTTGTGTTGACATTGAGAGATTCATTTTTATAGACTTATCTTTCTATTAATTATAGATGAAGAACTTCCCGATTACATAATGGTGATGGTGGCAAACAAGAAAACCTCTCAGCAGATGGCTGAAGATCTCTCTCTCTTTCTTGGAAACAATACAATTAAGTTCACAGCCTGGTACGTTTACGTTTGTTTCACATTTCGTTGTATTGATCCTACTAAAGCAAGCATCAGTTGTTCTTTGTTAGTATTTTATACGTTTTTTATATAACATTTAAATGTTTTCTAGGTTACATGGAGTCCTGGAGAAGTTACGCTCTGTAGCAGTTGGTAAGTTGTTGTTAAGTGATAGAATTTGTGCACAAGTGTATTAAGAGAATGTGCTTTTTTTATTTTCCGTGTCCCTTCTTTCTTTCTGTAATTCTGCCAAGGTTTGACTAAGAAAATGTTAACTCTTTTGATTGACTGTGGGTTGTCTAAGTGGATGAAATGACAACCAGCATGGTTTTTGTTTTTTTTCTTCTCTGTCTTAGAGCCTACCTCAGTCAACGATCAGATCCCATCTGAGATCATTGTGGCAACTGGGAGAAGAAGGTCATTAGGAAGTCAAGACAGCAGCACAGGAGAGCTGAAGCTGTTGACCATCTCCAGTGGTCATTCTGACAGGATTGAAGCATGTGTGTCAAGTTCTGCACATGAAAGCAGCAGGTACCTCAGGATGTGGAAGTGTTTCTGTGCTGACACTAGGAGCTGTGTTATATTTCATTGTAATTAATTCTAATAGTTGTATTTATCAGCAGGAGGGGTCCATTGGAGAAGAGCTCTTCACGACTCACCTCCACTGTCAAACCCCTAGTAGAACCCCTCTCCTCAGAGGCCGTAATTGATATCAAGCCAGAGATGGATGATGACTTCATTGCTGAAGACCCTCTAGAAGTTGGATCCCATCAGGGCAGAGCACGCAGCAAAGCCAGTAGGCCCACAGCTGAGATTTACAGACCCGGCCAGAGTAAACTGTCATCGGCTGGATTTGCAGGAGTGGTTTCTTCTCACAGCAGGCAGCAGGTCAGCAGAAGCAGCAGAACCTCCAGAAGTGGATACAGTAAGGTATGAGACCTCAAGACAAACGCCCTTTGATACACAATGATATAAAAGCTGCTTTAATGTTACAGACAAACATTATCATAGT
>NW_007585121.1:0-35893 GCF_000523025.1 Cynoglossus semilaevis | reverse complement strand
GGAAGAAATTTCAAGGAAACGTAAGGCTCCAGTTGCAAGTTCAGTGGTGCGAGTGAACAGAGCAGCAGATGAAGACAGTGATGATGTGGAGGAGGAAGAGGATGAGGATTCTAACTATGGAGGAAGAGGCGTTTCCAGCAGAGTGTCTCTGCCTTCCAAACCAGAACGCAAGTATGTTTTTCTTTTTACTCAAACTGTGATTTCAATTGAAAATCTTTCCCAAGATGAGTCTGGTCTCATAACAAAGCCTTCTTAAACAAACTCTTAAATATTATTATTATTTCAGACCCACTTTGCCGCCAGCCAAGCAAGCCAACAGAAACCTGATACTGAAAGCCATATCTGAGGCTCAAGACTCAATCACTAAAACCACATCCTTCACTACAAGTACGTGTTCCTTCACACAGACTTGTGTATAATATTTTTTTAGTATCATGAGGCCACTCCTCTCACTTGCTTCTTTAATTTTTCCCTCACAGTTCCACCCAAGCAGACTGTTCCCGTGGCTCCTCGCGCTCGCTTGGCCAGCAGTGAGGAAATGACAGCCGCTATACAGCTGGTGCAGAAGCACCTCCACACTCTGGCTCCCAGAGTGCAGGCCTACACACCTGCAGGTCAATCTCCTCCAAGACCTCAAGGTATGTCAAGAATAACACAAAACAACATATGTGTACTCCTAACCTTGCCTTTCTCTATCCAAAAAATGTAACCGCCCTTATATGTATATATGTTTTGTTTAACGTCATGTCAGACATTAAATAATAAAACTGGTTCAATATTTTTTTACATTTCCTTCCCAGCTCCGTTGAGATCTTTATCTTCCCGCCTGCAGCTGGATGTAGCAGCTGGAAGAGAACGTGTTTATGGTGAGTCTTCTTCAACAGTGATTTTTGTGTTTTTCCACTGGTGTTTTGCTGAAATCAGTCACTTTATTCACACCGTCTGCATTTGTGTTGAACTTGCAGGTGTGGAGGTTAATGCTGGCAATGAGGAAAAACCCTTTGATACCCGCTCCTTTATAATGAATCGTCCTCAACTGGAAGAGTCTCAGACAAGAGCCCAACAGCAACTGCAGGTTAAGGGGGAAGTCCATTCTGCTGTGCCACGCACCGTACAGGCCAGGTACACACACACACACCTGCTGAAGTCTGCTGTCTAGTCCTGTACAAGTGCATGGTCATAATGTCGGACATGTTCTTTTTTTTTTCAAACCTAACACATGTATAGTGGTCAATTGTTGGTTCCTATTTTTCTGCTTTTTCACCACATCAGTAAGGACACGGTTGACTCGGCCAGCCCAAAGTTTATAGTGACCTTGGATGGGATCCCCAGTCCGCTGGGAAACCTGGAAGACTGTGACATGGAGCTGGATGATGTGAGGCCTCCCATAAAAATCACAGAGGCCATTGTCCAGGCCAACCGAGGGCCAAAGCTCAGTGTCCTGCAGAGGCTTCAGGGAGTGGTCACATTATCAGATGGTGAGTACATTACTCTGGTTTCATGACCAAAATGTTTGCTCTCAGGTTAAGTTATTGACCTCACCTGGTTATTTGGCTCTTTTTTAATCACAGATAATGAAATGGACACTGATATGGCGGGTGAGGACACTGTCCCTGTTAAGAAACAGAAAGTGATGGAGCGTTGTAAGTTCTGGCCAGCGTGTAAAAGTGGAGATGAGTGTTCGTACCATCACCCCACAACACAGTGCAAGTAAGTTCTCGGCTTGGTTAATTACCAATGACTGTTTCATCTGTGCCAGCACCGAAAGTCCTACTGATTACCTTTTGTTACTATTTTCTTTGTCTGAAGAACGTTTCCCAAATGCAGGTTTGGGGATAAATGCCTCTTCATTCACCCCAACTGTAAATACGATGCCAAATGCACAAAGTCTGACTGTCCTTTCACTCATGTCAGCCGCAGAGGAACCGTTGCTGCTCCACACAAACCAGGTATTCTTGTCTCACTGTACAATCATCAGGCACTTCTACAATTCACGCTGTGTATGAATAGATACATTTCATTTATCTAACAATAACATTTTTGCAGCAGTCCAGCCGCCTCCAACAGCCAGTGTATGTCGTTTCTTCCCTGATTGTAAAAAGGTGGACTGTCCGTTTTACCATCCCAAGGTAAGACAATTTGAAATGCAGTCATGATCGTTTGTTTTAATATTGATTTGATTGAACTTTTGGTATCTTCCTATAATTGATTAAAAGCTGGTGTTTCTCATTTTCTTCACCTCAGCCGTGTCGGTTTGCCGGGCAGTGTAAACGAGCAGGGTGTACTTTCTACCATCCAACCACTTCTGTGCCTCCAAGACACGCCCTGAAGTGGACGAAAGCACAGAGCAGGTAAAAAAAAAAAAAAAAGACTACAACGGAGTAAGATACACCTTCCCCATATGAAAATGTCAACATCTATACGTATAAACACTGATGTCTCTCTCTCTCTCCCTCTCCTATATTTAACAGCTAATCTGACCTGGCAGTCTGGCAAAAGGCTGTTGTTCAAGATGTGACACTGAAAGACCGGTATGAGCCGTCTTTGAATTTTTAATTTTTAATTGAAAATATGTTCTTTTTTGGTTTTATTATGTTCTTTAAACTTATTTGCAAGAAATGTGTTTTGTAAGATGAGTATGTTTTTTGCAAGGGTTGCAAACATTAAAATGTTGCACCAACAATGTGTTGTCCCTGTCTTCTTATTCAGCCCTTTGTTTCTGTTGTTGTCATAATAAAGTACTAATTTGTAATGGGATGAAGAGCGTTTTTATGATGTCATGAGAAGTATGCAGAAATATAACATTATTTTCCTGATCTGATGTGATATAGGAGATGTTAATGGACAGTCAGAAAGAAAAGAATATGATGTCGGTTATCGTTATATTCTGTGCGTTTTCTTCTCCACACTCGCGGTACGTTCGTCACTGTGACGTCACATCAGTCAGAGTTCATAGTCAGGGTGAGAGCGTGTGTTCCTCGCCGGGAGCAGTGGCTCGCTCCTATAATCCAAGCTACTGGGAGGCTGAGGCTGGCGGATGGTTTGAGCTCAGGGTTTCTGAGCTGCAGCGGACTGTGTCGAGCGGGTGTCCGCACTAAGTTCGGTATCGATATGGTTCTCCCGGGGGAGCTCGGGAGATCCAGGTCGTCTAAGGAGGGGTGTACCGGCCCAGGTCGGCAACGAAGCAGGTCAAAGCCCCCGTGCCGCTCAGTAGTGGGATCGCGCCCGTGAATAGACGATGTAGTTCTGCCTGAGTAATACAATCAGACCCAGTCTTTTTACACTTAAAATAATTCACACATTATATTTTTACATTAACAAAGAGACCCTACAGTTTCAAACCAAACCTACATTTATTCCTTATTTATAAAGAAACATAAGACACGAGGCGACATTACAGCACCTACATCTGGAGCACAACTGCTATTACTCCACTTGTCCAGCAGAGGGATACAAATCGACACCTCACATTGAACAGCTTCGTGCTCAGTCTTTTTTTACATTCTCCCCAACTCTCTTCACAATATTTGTAAAATGAAAAGCCCAAGTAAAACCATTAATCTGTTTTCCTGCTGAGTCAGAGGACGAGCCAAGGATTTGGTGGGGAAATATGTTCATATCAGACGCAATGGATATTTGTAAATTAGATGTTATAATTTGTCTATATATAAACAACATGTATACAACAACTGAATCTAGAAAAATAAAGAAACAATATCTACAGCGCAGTACATTTAAAATTACGTCATTTCCTTCCACTAGTTTGCGCATGCGTAGCCAGAGAGTTTTTAAATTTTACCGGAAATGTGAGCTCAAATAAACATTTGGTCGTCCCTGATGTGCATGGAAGGTAGGAGAGGATCTCGAGAGGAACCTGATCACAAACATTTTGTTTAATCGTTTAAACAAAATAAAGAGCAGTTTTTGGATGATCAGACATTTTATGGAGTGTAGTGCGTTAAGGGTTTTTTGTCGTTAAACTTTTTTGGCGCCGAGTTATAATGTTAGCTTGTGTTTAGTGCTGTGGTCCTGTGTTCTCAGCTCTGTTGACATTCAGTGCACAGCGGATGGCGCGTCCGGAAAAAGCAAATGTTAGAAACACCAAAAGGTAAGGCTCAAGTTTTGAAGATGATTTGTACATTCTGTATGTGCACATAATTTCAGTAACCACGCCATTGTTGCTCCCATGTTAGTATGTCGTAATTTATCTATTCGCCTGTCTCAGTCAAAACATTTTCGCAAAATAATTTGAAACTTATGAAAGCTAAGTGAATTAAACACATTCATCGCATGGTAGACATGGCGGAGTTAATACTGGCATTATTTTCAAAGGTGTGGGAACATAGTTTAGGAACTGCTGCTTTAAGTTGAATTACTACCACCTGGTGGGGCTGCTAAACAGTTCTACCCAGAGTCCCAAAACTTGCAATAAAGAAAGAAATTCTTTGGTCTTGTTGAAATGTTATGTGTTATCAAGCAGTCGAGTCAATAAAACGTTAACGAGGCCCTGCTGAAGAGAAGCCTGTTTTTAAGTATCTGCTTATCTGTGACTCAGAGAATGCTGCAATGGAATAACTTGCTCATAACAAGTCCTTCACTCCCAATTATAAACACATGTTTACAAGAAACATCCCTGTTTTATACCTATAAGAACAGCATAAGAAATTATTGAGGAGTCATCAAACCAAATGAGATACAAAGTGTTGATTTTAAAAACCTTTTCAACCAATCTTGACCTTATGTCACTGTCTATTTCTAAACGCGCTTTTCTGTTTATATATTTTCAGACCAAAATTGGACTGGAAATTTGTAGAGAGGTTCATCAACATCCAGAAGGTTCTGTTTCCATCATGGAGCAGTCAGAGTGTGCTGATGTTTGGAACGCTGCTTGTTGTCACCCTGACAGGTACTAAAGAGACAAACATTTTTATTCTAAATTAAATAGTTTTGTATTAGTTGATATTTCTGGTCCATTTGTCATCATTAGTTTTTGTTTTGCTGAACTTGACAGAGTTTGCTCTATGTTGATTAAATCTTACCTCATTTGAACTCACTTTTAGCTGTTAGCTATTTCTCAGCAGTTTGAATTGTTAAGGGTGAATAAACTGACACTTGTTTGCTCTTTGTTTAAACTCATTCTAAACATTTTGCTAACATGTTTTTTTCCTGTCACCAGAGCAGCTGATCATTTATCAGGTTGGCATCCTTCCCAGTCACTTCTACAATGTGCTGGCAGACCAAGATTATTCAAACTTCAAGAGCCTGTTGGCCACAGCAGTGGTGCTCATCGTCTTCAACTCTACAGTAAGTCCACACACCAACACAGACAACCGTTGTAGAATCACAAGTCTTATGCTCAATTTGTACGAAACAATCTAAAAAAATGGAGACATGCAATTGTAGTTTTTTAATTCACTGAATATATTCTGTTAAGTTTAGTCACTGCTGGACTAAACTACACCAAGAACTAGGGGAAACCTTTGAGGCCTGCTACAGCCATGTCAGTCATGGGATTAAAACTGTAACCTTCTAATTACAACCATCAAAATTGTGTTGATCAAACCAACCTACCTCATGTTGCCAGCAGGGGGCTACATCCACTTCTTACATATATATACCGGTATACTGTATATATAAGACTTCAGATATGTGCTGTGACCTATTGCCTTTATCAGGTCAAGTCAACCTGGCCTCATCATTTTATAGCTGTCGCACTGTCACTGTGTGGAGTTTGAACCTGATAAATCTGTTTTCTCCAGGGAAACCAGTTTTCCACTCAGCGTTTACTGTTTATTTTTACTCAGGCTATCGACCACTTGTGTTTGATAACAATGAGGAGGAGACAGAGATTATAGAAGTATGACATTGACAACATCAGGAAACAATGGGAGACTTTTCTGTGACATTTTTGATGTATTGCTGCCTTTTTTCCATAATATAAACCACCATTAGGCGCCAATGAATTTTAGGCTTAATTTTAAATTATAAATCATTTGTTTGCTTCACCATATCGTTGTTCTTCTTTTTACCATTTCCAGCTGAAGAGTGTGGACCAGTACATTTGTAATCGGATGTATGTGAGCTGGAGGAAGACTCTGACTGAGAGCCTTCACACAGCCTACTTCCAGGGCCGGGTCTATTATACACTCAATGTGCTCAGAGAGGACATTGACAACCCGTAAGTTTCAGCTCTTTGTGCTTACTTAATTAATGACGTGAGTGTATTTAACACATTAAAAGACTCAGTGTTTTCCTCACAGATGTGTCAACAGTGTGAGTCCGCAGTAGAAAACTGAATGTTTGTCCTTTTGTTTTTTGTTTTCCTACACCAGGGACCAGAGGATCAGCCAGGATGCAGAGCGTCTGTGTAAACAGATGAGCTCCATGGCCAGTCGTTTGATCGTCTCACCCTTCACACTGACCTACTACACCTATCACTGCTATTACAGGTGACACAAATGCACACACGAACACAAGGATATTACGACATTGTTGCAACATCGTTGACAGTTGGTTTCGTTTGAGGGTCATTTATGTGAAACGCAGGCAAGAAATTGAGGAAACACTGAAGAAAATCACAAGATCTGTTTCTGAGGTCACGGCCTCTCAGTAAAACAGATTCTTCAACATTTCAGAGAAAACAAACCTCCATATCTCTGATGACTTTGATTAATAAAAAGTATAAATAAAATAAAATAATTTGAAACTTATGAAAGCTAAGTGAATTAAACACATTCATCGCATGGTAGACATGGCGGAGTTAATAGTGGCATTATTTTCAAAGGTGTGGGAAAATAACCACAAAAAACTGTGTTAATGTTGAAGCCTTGGGTGGAACTAAAACCTTTTAGATGGTCTTCCTTTACAAATCTGCCCTTCAGGTACAAAAAACCCAGCAGATTTAGGATTGTTTTTCTTTCTGCTGGTTCAAATCCCAGGGCACCAAAATTCTCAGCTGCCTGTGTTTTGTTTTCTGTGTTAAATGACAAAATTCTCACTTATATTTACACCTAAACACTGGATGTCAGTCCCTAAAGTTTTCCACCATTTTAAACTGAACTTCAAATATTAAACTGAATTTTACTCTTAGTTTGATATTAATTTTCTATTTCTTTGTATTTTGGTAATAGGTATTTTTAACTAGCATTGTAGGCATTTACATACATCTATACTGCATGTATTGTAGTACAGCAAAGTAAGATTTATTTTTATCTTAACTGTGCTTGTTTAGTAGTGAAGTGCAGATGAAGTAAAGTCTACTTTTCTTTCAGCACCGGCTGGATCGGTCCCGTCAGCATCTTTGGATACTTCTTGATCGGAACCATTGCCAATAAAATCTTGATGGGTCCGATTGTATCAACTCTGTTTGAGCAAGAAAAACTGGAGGGAGATTTCAGGTAAGGTCCAGTCAAAGGTGAAGAGTTGCACATTTTTTTTCTTGCCCTGATTTTATATGAATGTTGACATAAAGTTCCTCATCAGTTTATTTTAACGATCCAAAAATTGAGGTTACGTATTCTGTAACTTAATGTAAACGTGTCC
This sequence comes from Cynoglossus semilaevis, assembly GCF_000523025.1. Taxonomy (NCBI): domain Eukaryota; kingdom Metazoa; phylum Chordata; class Actinopteri; order Pleuronectiformes; family Cynoglossidae; genus Cynoglossus; species Cynoglossus semilaevis. The sequence goes on along the minus strand of NW_007585121.1, from coordinate 28,351 downwards.
TTGCAAAAGTATTTGGTGAATTGTTAATAAGCTTTTGTTCAGGAGTTCCCAGACCAATCATCCCCAGTGTGTGTTTTACTCCAACCTTCAACAGGAGGCACTGGTGTTTTTACAGCTCCATTTGATAAATATCAGTTCAGTTTTCAGTTCACTTCTCTAGTGAAGAGGACGTTTCTGTAAACTCTGGCCCTGTTGACTTTTGGTCTCTTAGGAAATACCACAGGAGATGTGTTGGTTTGAAAAGGTTGAGTTTGGTCATTTGAACTGAAATGTGATTGTGTAGAGTATGTTGTTGACAAGAAGTTCAAGGAACCCTGCTGATGAAAATAAAATAAATATAAAAACATTGGCTTGTCTTGTTGTCTTGTTTTTTGCAGATTTAAACATATGCAAATCCGTGTCAACGCAGAGTCTGCAGCTTTTTACAGGTGAGGACATTTAAAAGGTTCTGACCTGAAACAGAATGTGCAGCCATAATTATATATGTATATAATATAATATTGGCCATTAGCATGGCCTGTGTAATTATAATACCACTTGAATCAATATAAAATGTCTGTTGCAATTACATAATTACAAATAATAGCAATGTATATTTGTGATATTTTAATGCAGGAGGATTGAAATAATGAAACATATTAATGAATTCTTTAAAGGACTGATGGTAGAAATACAGGTGAACTTGACCCGGTTCAATTTGACCTGCTTTAATGCAACTGACCTGAGGCTAAGTTCAGCCAGGATAACCAGCATATCCCTATGTTCTCAACAGACATGTTTGGGTAGAATTCTAGTAGTCAGCAGATGATGATTACAATAATAACAAAAGCACAAAGGAAAGTCATTGTTGTTATTGCTATTATCTTCATTCTTATTACCATGTTATGGTCGTTGTGTTTTCAGAGCTGGTAAAGTGGAGCACATGAGGACCAACAGAAGACTTCAGGCCCTGTTACAAACTCAAACAACTTTGATCAACAAAGAACTCTGGCTCTATAGTAAGACCATCCCACATACTCTTGTCTGTTAATATGCTAAGCTCATGGCACTGCTCATATATATATATATATTTATATATATACACATACATGCAGTATGTCTCTCTATATAAGTCAAATATATATATATATATATAAAGACATTGAACCAGAACTAAAGCTATTTCCCAACATTCATTGGAAGAACTTATTTTAACCTTTGTTTCTTAAAGCTAAAAAACTATTCTGCTTTTGCAACAGAGTAACTTGATCAATGAGAAGAAGTATTTCTTATCATAGTTTTTTTTACTCTCTAATGAATCACGGAAGAGGTAAACAGTCAGTTTGATTCAAAAACCCATGCTGGACCTTTTTGGGAGTTAACCTCTGACCTCTCGTCTTATAGTTGGGGTGAACATGTTTGATTACCTGGGAGGTTTTCTCAGCTACGTTATCATTGCCATTCCCATCTTCACTGGTGTCTACGATGGTCTGTCTCCTGGAGAACTCAGTGCCCTCATCAGTAAGGTCAGTTTCTTCAGTTGTCTGTTGTTTTTACCATTAAAGATTTCAAATGAATCATAAAAGGATGACCTTGGGTTGTACAACAGTATTATGGCCACATTGAGAACAACAACAAAAAGTTGTAAATGTATGAGTAAAGTCAAAACTTTATAGAAGAAAATAGAGTAAAGTCATAATTTGTTAGTCATGATGTGATGTGTAACGTACACAGTGACTTCAGACTTTTTCAGAGCCGGAAATAGAAAGCTCCGTATGTTATTTTAGTTCACACGAAAACATACACTAACTAACAGTGTGTTTAGCCACTAAATGGCCACTAGATGGCAGCAATAAACTTGTAAAGTAAACTTTACGCGTGTTGTCGCAGAAACCGTCTCATGTCTTTACGGTCAAATTAGTAGATATACAGTTTTAATAAAACTTTCAGAAAACGGCGAGAAATGTGTCTTTATTCCTTGATCACTGTTACATTTCTCCAAAACCTCAGAACGCCTTTGTCTGCATCTACCTGATCAATGGCTTCACTCAGATAATAGACCTGTCAACCACTCTGTCAGATGTGGCTGGATACACACACAGGTAACAAAGCCCACCCTTCTCTAAAAGATAGTGGATATACTGGACAGAGGTGTTTAGAGATGGAGTTACCAAGAAAGAGGAGAAGAGGAAGACCGAGGAGGAGATTTGTTTTTGTGAAGTCCTCACAAAACAATCAAACTAGTTTCTGTCTGTGTGTGCTTTCAGGATTGGCGAGCTGATTGAGGAGATGGACAAAATCCTCCACACGCAGTGTGACTACGACCCAGCGTCAGGAGAAAACTACGACTTTGACAGGTTTGTGAATTTTCTTGTGTGCCTTAATACAACTGACAGTCATTTACAGTTAAAGAAACGAAGTCGACGGCTTCAGAGTTGATCAGGATGTAACCTCTGTTTTTATTCCCTCAATCCCGTCCACAGTGACTTCAACATCCATGCAGGCCCAGTGGACACCGCCTTCATCATTGACCACCTTTCCTACAAATCTCCGTACTCTGAACAGCTGCTGGTTGAAGACCTGAGTCTTACGATCAGCCAGGGGTCGCATCTGCTGGTGGTGGGAAACACGGGAACCGGCAAAACATCCCTGCTCAGGGTTCTGAACCGACTGTGGGAGGCGGACAGTGGTGAGAGAATGAGACCAAAGAATGTTTAATGTTACTGGATTTTATCGTGCGTGCACACGTGTAACTGTCTTAATATTTAGTCTGTGGTTCCAGGTCGTCTTACTTTCCTCTTCTTGTTGCTTCACCTAATCTCTATGGAAATTAACAGTTTAAACACATTACTGTACTGTGCAAAGGTTTCAGACAGGTGTACATTCATTACAACATTCACTGTATCCACCTGCACTTGTACTGTTACAGATTAGATGAGGCTAAAAACAAAAATTCATACCTCTTGTTAATATTTAAATATTCAACACAACCATAGTCAGATGCGTTAAAACCCATGTAGATTTCCTCACACTTTTTCTTTCTGTCCAGGTTTCGTCCAGATGACGACATGTTTTGGACCCAGGGGAACCCTCTTCCTTCCCCAGAAACCCTACCTGACTGATGGAACACTGCGAGAACAGGTTCGGTCTCCTCTTCCTCTGTTATGTCAGTTTTCATTTGAGTGGATGTGAAATGAATGAGATCTTTAGTAAAAAAAGAAAAAAAAACATTTAAGATTTCCTCTGACTTTCTGACTGTTCTCCAACAGGTCATCTATCCACTTAAGGACATTTATCCTGTGTCAGGTGAAAAGTTCTCCTTTTACCCAAGCTTCATTTACTCTGTGTTGCATTAAGAGTTTTACGGTGCTGATTGATGTTGAATGTTTATAATAGTTGAGTCAAAGAAACGATCAGATGTATGTACAGCATTTCTTCAAGCGCTGCAGAAGATGTTTCCTGTCTTAATAATGTTTTGATTTCACAAAACTTCACCTTGGTCAATGGATTTCTTCCATGGTCTATTCTCAAAGAAATTGTTTTTTTTTGTTCCTGTAATCTAACCACTGGAACATAGTTTGTTTTTTTTTTGGCTTCAGACATATATTTTTAAAAAATATTTATTACACAACAATAACCACAAACAATGGCTCATCTTTTCATTTTCACTTCTTAATAATCCTACTTTCTCTGTATTGATGCTACATTGTGTGACAAAATGATTTCTGATTCAAACAAGTGATATTTGTAGTTTTGATCCTAAGAATCTTCCTCAGGGTCAGTGGACGATGACCGGATCATACAATTCCTGGAATTAGCAGGAGTGGTGAGTACATCATTTTGTCTACATCTACCTGATCAATACATTTAATTTTAAAGTGTATTTCCTTCATTTTTATTCTAATTGTCTCTCTGTTCAGTCCAGTCTCCTGAAGCGGACCGGTGGTCTGGATGAAGATGTGGACTGGAACTGGTGAGAGCCATAACAGGAAGTCGTTTGGTTGTATTTGTGTGTGTGTGTGTGTGTGTAAACTTTCTCTCTTTCTCTCCTGCAGGTATGACGTTCTGTCGCCAGGTGAAATGCAGCGTCTCAGCTTTGCTCGACTTTTCTACCTGCAGCCCAAATATGCAGGTGAGTTAAAAAAACAAAACTTGATCCATTTAGTGACTGTGTTTTAAAAACTAGTCAGAACCATTGTTTATTAGATTTGATTAATTTATTTACTTGTGCTAACGAGAGAAAATACTAAAACTTGCTAAGAACCAATATATTTAAATGCAAACTACGACTGATTGACAGAACTAAAATATGCTATGTCCGTTAAAGAACATTGTTTCTACTGGTAATGGAGAAACATGTTGTATCTAACAAAAATCTGGTTGGATGCCCTCTCTTCTTAGACTTAAGTTCCTTCAAAAACCAGTGAAAACTCACCATTCCACCACAGTATTTGTCTGTTTCTGTTAATATGTCCCTGTGAAGAACACTTGTTGTCTTTATTATTGTTTTGTAATATGATTTTATTTCTCTCTGAAAACAGTTTTGGATGAAGCCACCAGTGCTTTGACAGAAGAGGCAGAGGGGAAGCTGTACAGAACCTGTAAGCAGCTGGGGATGACGCTCATCAGTCTGGGACACCGCAGCAGTCTGGAGAAGGTGAGTGTGTGTGTGTGTGTGTGTCTGTATGTGTTGGTATGTATGTATGGGTCTATATTTATGTAGATCCATACAGTATATACACATGCATACATACGCCCATGCATGTGTACATATACGCATACATACACACATTCATACACATATGCATGCATACGCACATACACACAAACACTGATGAGTGTATATATAATTTTTTATTTATTACCTTTGTATGTATATGTTCTGTGAATTCCTCCATTGTGAGACGAATAAAGGACCTCGTAATCCATGGGTGCACGTGTCTGTCTCTGTGTGTGCGTATATGTGTGTGCGTATGCATGCATGTGTGTATGCATACGTATATGTATGGATCTATATAAATATAGACCCACACATAAACGCATACACACGCACACACATACACTCTCCCTCTCCACGCTGCTTAAGTGTCCCAGACTGATGAGCTGCTTACAGGTTCTGTACAGCTTCCCCTCTGCCTCTTCTGTCAAAGCACTGGTGGCTCACACCTAAAAAGAAATATATATATATATATAACCTTGTATACAAACAAACATATACACACATATGTACACTTTAAAGGTTTATCCCTTGTGACTTTTTTTAATCATTTCTCCAACAGTACCACGTTGTCCAGCTTCAGCTGTGTGGAGGAGGTCAGTGGGAGTTTACTCGGTTAAAAGGAGGTGAGAGCAGCAGCAGAGATGAGACCAAGTGATTCTTTACCTAAAGATCTTACAGTGAGTAGTGACAACACTCAATTGCTCACTTTCTGCACTCAGCTGCTTCTAAAAAAAAAAAGGACACCCAAATGTGAAGTACACCAGTCTTTTTGTACTTACATTTTGTGTGTTTTGAGGGCGGACATGCTGTAACCCCTCACTGACTTTGCTGTGAATACATAAGGTGTGAACAACAAAGGCAACAGTGTGGAACTGGCAGAACAACGCAGTGAATAACAGTCAGCGTGAGTTTGACCACTCTTATGTAAAATCACAGTGGTTTATTGTTTACATTACACACAAAATATTGTCGTACAATGACTGCTGTCCTGTTTTCTAAACACTGCCTGGACATTAACAACATTTGTTTAGAGGATTTGTTAAACTTTTACATGTGCAATAAAAAAATAATAATTTGGTCGAAAACAGTAAGTTTTGATTCATAATCATTAGTTCAATGAACGTCTTTAGCGTATCTTCAAGTTCCGGCTGAAGTAAGACTAAGTAGTAAACACTTCATTTAGATGGCTGCTTTTCTTTGAGCTCACTGTGACCTTGGATGATCTCTTCAACCACGGTGGGGTCGTCCAGCGTGCTGAGGTCTCCCAATGTGTCCGTTTCACACTCCACGACCTTCCGCAGCACCCGCCGCATGATCTTTCCCGATCGCGTTTTAGGAAGACGTTGTGCAAACTGTGAAAATGACAGAAATAGAAATTAGATTTTTTTTTTTTTACATTGCGCATAGTTTTGTATTTTCTAAAATCAGTGTCAAAAAATCACTTCAATAAATAGATACATCAAGCATCTTCTTTAACCCCTAAATGAAACCTTTAAAATATAAGACTTTTTTTTGAAATCGATAAAGAGCATCAGGGATGATATATTGTTAATCTTCTGCTCCAGGTTTGTTTATTTTTCTGATTTAAAATCTACATTTTAGACATTTAATGTCAATAAACGTTGATAAAACGTAATTATCCAAAGCTGTTTTCCCCTAGAATTCTCTAAACTAGAAATATTTCTAGTACATAAGAGTGAAAAACATGTTTCCGATGGTTTACATATTAATTGAGTGAAACAGATTTACCTGGATGCCGTCCGGACAGGCGTACTTGGCGATCTTTTGAGAAACCATGTCTTAGAGTTGGCAACTTAGTTCTTGCTCCTTGGTGTCCACGCTCTTTTTTAGCACCACAAAGGCATAAACACCTAGAAGAAGAAAATAGTGAAGGAAAAGGGCCATCAGATGCTGATACAGTTCTTACACCAATGAGACTCAGGTCGAGGAAACTATTCTGTCTGTTTCTTTTTTTATTCTGAAATGTTAAAATGTTTTTTTTTTCAGTATTAGTGTTGAAATAAGCCTGAAAGTTGATGAAAAACAACTAAAGGTTATAATTTAGCTTCTGTCAATGACACTAGAATCAATAGAAACTGCATTAAGAAATATACTATTAATTAATGAAATCAAAATTTAATTAAAGAAAGTCTTGCAAAAGTTGCTTATTCGTGGAAAACTCGTATCTCGGGGCACCACTACACCTTAATTACTGGTAACTACAGCTGCTCACCTTGTCCTTTAATGTTGTGTGAATATCCTATGACTGCAGACTCAGCCACAGCTGGACACTGATTCTGTTAAAGAAGTCACAATCAGAGCTGAGTATTTCTGACCTTCAGTTTCTAAATATATGGAAGTTCAGTTCAGGGAACAAAAAGTGACCGTACCACTACATCTTCGATCTCGGCTGTTCCAATTCTGTGGCCGCTCACGTTGATGACATCATCAAGGCGCCCGGTGATCTGGTAATATCCTTCTTCAGATCGGTATGCTCCATCACCAGTGAAGAAATAACCTGACGTGAGGAACACAGAGTTAAACCAGTGCTGCACCAACATCAGTACCAGAACCAGTACTAGTACTGGTACTGGTACTGGTACTCATGTAAACACGTCCCCTTACCAGGATACGGCTGACAGTAGGTGGCAGTGAATCTCTGGTGGTCGTTGTGAATTGTTCGGGCCATTCCAGGCCAAGGCTGAGCGATGCACAGAGCTCCAGACGTGTTGTTAGAGGTGGCAACTTTACCCTGAGGAAATCACAAACAACACATTATGAATGGATAAGAAAAAAAGCACGTATTGAAAACGTTTTTTTTATTTTACATTTAACAATTTTAACACAATAACTGACTACCATTAGTATTACTGTGGGTTGGTGGGCAATTCGTTCCACAAAGGGGCGCTGTGGCTGCAGGTTTTTGTTCCAACCTATCCAGAACACACTGATTGACCAATCAACTGTTCACTTACCGTTTCAGCATCAACATCAATTTAATCCTAGGTTTTCAAAATGCTGCTCGTCTGTTTTTGTACGTTTGTGATGTGGGACACCACGCCACCTGTCTGCACAACCTGTGCATCACACTAGCGTGACAAACTGCAGTCGATACGGAGCAGCAGGACAGATTGTGACCGGAGGTTTGGCACAGAGAGAAAGAGACTGATTGTGGGAACAGAGGGGGTGTTGAAGAGTTGCAACTGTTCTATAATCCTTCGTCTGACCCATTGCTGTGGGGCAACGTCATTGAACACACACAGAAACACACACAGGGATGAGAACGGTACCTCACTGTCCATGAGCACTGGCTTTATCCCAAAAAAAGGTCTCATGGCCATTCCTGGGACAATCTCTGCGTCTGGTTGCGAAGGCCTGGGTGCGATGCAGATGCCACCGGTCTCTGTGGACAAAGAAGATAAAAACAGGACATGTTTTAGTCTTCTGCAGATTTTTGCTGTGTTTAACCCCCTTACATCCTCAGTCCAACATACAGGCCTGAGGCCAACAACAGATCAGCATATAATCTGGCTTCTAATTAAGCCACTCATTTGCAGATCCACAAAATGGATTTTATAAATATAAAGTCACTTAGTCTTAATTAGAGAAACTGGTGCAGGAAAATGAGATTAAACCGTAATCCTTAGTTAGTGAATCAGGATATCTGGGTCATATCTGTGTCAGTAAATCCCAAACCCACAACGCTCTGGTGTTGAATTATCGTCAGTTATATTTTTTGTTGTTATTTTTGGTTTTTGTCTCTGACTACGGCAGATTTGTTGCCATTTGGTCCTTTCTAATCTGAGAGACTGGGGATTAGACCTGGAGCTGATAATTCTGTGTTCACACAAAAGACACAGCTGGTTCCACAGTGTAGTTGTTAGCACGTCTGTTTACAAAGCTAAGAGTTCTTGGTCAGATTCCCAGAGTAACCACCAAGTCCCTCCATTAAAGTATCTGCTAAATGCATGAAAATATAAATCCTTTTAATTTATCTTCCCTAGTATATCCCAGGCTTGATTGTTCTCTGAACTGAATACTAAGTTAAGGTCCTCTATATTAAAAAACTAAGACTATATATATTAAACTTTGTCCACAACAGAAATTCTGCTTCTTTCTGCAAACCTGTTATTTTCCTTTGTTTACTTCTGTCTTCAACTGTTTGTAGTTTGTTCTTCCGTCCAGCAGATGGACACGTTCATTTCCTATAACTGTATTTATAACTATACCTGTGATGCTTCTAACTGGTATCTGGTGGTCAAAATCATTAGGAAACAAAAACCACTATCTTTTTCATTCTCTGTGGGTATTTAAGATGCTAAACAACTCTTTTTTATTTTATCTGAGTGCATGTGAGGTTTCCAGCTGAAGACTCTTCTGAGGTTCAGAGCGCTGTGAGATTGTCCAGATGTTCCTGTTCGACTGGCTGCTTTGGCAGCTTGGAAACATTACAGTCATAACATATTAATAAGTCTTAAACCAACGTGAGCGTTTGACACAGAGATATTTCTCCCTCCTTCCTAATGTTGTTTATATTGTTGCTGGTTTTAAATTCAAAAGCTTTGCTCTCAAGGTTATTCTCCTCCACTTCTCTCCGCTTTGTTTGTGTGAATGTGTGCGTGTGCACTCATGTGGCTCATGTGTTATATAAGAGTGTGGGTTTTTTTCTACAGATCCTGCAGACGTGGCTCTGTTTAAGGTTGAGTGAGTGAACTGAGCTGCCCTTTGCAGAGTCACCTTGAAGCCTTTACAGACTTCTGTGTACTACAGGGAACTACAGTACTATCACTACAGACTAGGCGACACGTGTGTCTGCAGAGACCTGATCTCAGCTCCACCCAAAATGTAGTTGACAGTGGGTGTAAAGATTAGAATATAGCCAGAACAAACTCAAATGTGTGAGATAAAAAGATGTAATGTGACTTTTGGATTATTTAAACAGTAACATCAGTGTGTTCCCATTCACCTGTTTGCCACCATGTATCCACCACAGGACACCGCTTGTCCCCGACCACACTGTAGTACCACTGCCATGCTTCGGTGTTGATTGGCTCACCCACTGCGGGAACACAAGAACAGAGTCACTCAGGGAACCAATGCAGGTATGTTCACTTGAAATAAAACGAATGAAAACTGCTATATATTTTTATATAGGAGTGCAGTAAAAAAAAAAAAACTTTCAAAATAAAAGCTAACCGGCAGCCAATGAAGTGCAGAGAAGTCAGCAGGGGAGGCAAACAGTACTCTATCTCACCTCAAGGGGTCGTGTGTGAACTGACAGGTGCTCTTCTGCTGACGTCAACAGGCAATTGAAAGTCGGCGTCAAGCTACAGCTAGTCTGCGCTGCATGATCCGACTCACTATGGAGTGGATTTCAAGATGGAGACCAACGCCGGAGCTAAAAGGTTTTCTTCCAACTAGGGGGCAGCAGAGTCGTTTTTTAAAATGGAGGCTGTGTGTCTTTGTTGCTTTCAAATTCAAGGATCGATTTGACATTGGATGAACAACGGAGACTGAACAACGGAGACTAAACAGCGTTCACAATGCTACGGTGAGGGAAAACCGACAGAAACAACCATGGACTTCATCTATGAGTAAAGGTAAGGCTAAAAATGGTTTTACGTTTTTGTTTTTGAAAAATAAGATAGAAGTAAGTAGAAAAAATTTAAGTATTTGATAACTAAATGTTTGGCCTAAATATTTTTTATTCTCCTCATTTTGATTAAAACACCAGAATTTAAAGTTTGAAAAATAACTGAAATTTTTACTGAATGTCAAAATCTGTGCTGCACTCAGCTCTATACTTTAATTTGTTTACAGTAAATATGACTTGCTCAGACACAAGAAGGGGCTCTGTCCATTTCTATAAAAGAAACATTGTTTGTAGGACAAATATGTTCCTGTGTATATGTTTGTGTTGGTGTCACTGTCATTGAAAGAGGAATGCTGATGGATATGAAGCATTACCAGGTGATGCTGTTGGATGAATAGTGAAATAAGTTGCTCTTTTCGGTTCTTACAATTGTAAATCTGACTCCAGAGGAGTCAGTGCCTGAGCAGCCATGAATCTGACTGCACGTCACTGGTATGATTTGATATTGCAATGGATATTTCTAAATGAAATCCAACCTAAATTGATTACATCTTTTTTTTCCTAACCCTGTTCACAGACACTAAATATGTTTCTGAATGAAACCATCTAAAGCTTTTGTCACAGATCTTTTGTTGTGACCCACTTAGACCCTTGACCCGACACATATACTTGCATGTTGTGACACAGAAGGGTCACTTTTCCACAGGAACTTTCCATTACAGTGATATAGTTGCCTAACGGAGATGGAAACTACAAAAATAAACTACTTGTTTATGTATTTGTGCTCTGCACTCTACTAAAGTTTAAAAGTTCCCAGTAAAGTTTTACTACAGCCTCTTTGAGTAATAACTGTTGCCTCTCAGAAGTAAACGTAACACAATGATGCACCAGCAGCTGGCCTGTGCAAAACTGTTACACAACACAAATGTTTACATTAGATGACGATAATTTCAGCAACTCTTTCATACCGGTGCCCAGAGTTTTGAGGGTGGAGCGGTCGTATTTTTGCACCCAATGGTTTCCGTACTTCAGCAAGAGGCGGATGGCTGTTGGTGCTCCATAAAACTGGTTAATCTTCAGTCTTTGAACCATCTCCCAGTACCTTCCTGTGAACCAACAAAAGCATGTCTTTGTTACTGATGAACATAAATAACTCTCCTTCTTGGAGCATGACTTTCACCTCAATATTGCTGTGTTGTTGTCAGCAGTTCCACCTTCACAACAACACTGCAGACTGTTTATACATAAGCAGTGTCAAAGGTTCAACTGTAAACAGCTATTCATAGACAACGACAAGGTGGAGCACAGCTGCTGGCAGTGGTCAATGAAACTCTTAACACAGAATATTACATTTTATATCCACATCACAAAATGTCAGCACTGATGCTTATAAAGTAGGATGATGGCACGTCCTGGTGCACTTTTTTATTATTTTATTGACTCGTCAAACCAGTACCTTAAAGTTCAAAAGGTCAGAAGTGTATCACCTGACCTTGACCAACTGACACTTAATACATAATCAGTTGTAGTGAGCATTTGTGCCACATTAGTAAGTAACGCATTAACATTGCAAACATAGTGATAATGACTGAGACCAGTGCAGTCATCAGAGACATAAATTCAAATCTATAACAAGAGCTGCAGCCAGATTTGAAATAAGCAGAGCCTCAGTAGGGCTCATATCCAATTCTATGACATCACATGGATCACATGTAGAGCAACTTATGACACCTGACCAGCAACTGTGCTATTGTGTTCTGTCTTGATTGTTAGCTGTTTAACCTGTGTGTGAAATATTTCTCATTTTTACCTGGGTCAGGGTAGATTGGAGTGCTCTCAAACAAAACCGTAGTTCCGCCGTTGGCCAGTGGTCCGTATACAGCATAACTGTGGCCCGTAATCCAGCCAATATCAGCCACACAGCCGAAAATGTCTCCATCATTATAACTGAAGACGTACTGTTGACGAGAGGGGAGACTGATAAGATAATGGCATGGGGTGTTAAAAAAAACAGATAAAAATACTTTGGAACATGATGAAACCTATAGATGTACTGGTGACAAGAGCATACTGATAAGATAATGAGATATAGTGAGCGAGAAAGAAACTGATAAAATGACTTTTAGGTAAATATTGAAAGCTGAAGGAGTTTATTGACTTAACTGGTGACAGGAACAGAAACCAGTAAAAACAAGGTAACAAAAACACAGCAAAAAGAATTAACATTCAAAGCTGTAAGGTTCACATTTTTAAAAGAATTAAATTAAAAATATGTACCGTCAACAATAAACATCTAATGAATATAGTACCAATAGTCAGTTTAAAACTTGGAACAGTCTTCTCAAACCATTCTCTAACCTCAGTCATTTCTACAACCGTACCCTGTGTGTGAGAGCAGCATACAGCAGATATCCAGCCTGAGTGTGGACCAGTCCCTTAGGTTTCCCTGTGCTGCCTGATGTGTAGAGTAAGAATAAAATGTCTTCACTGTCCATGGCAGCCGGTTCACACACCACAGCCTCCTTCATCATCTCCTGCAGGGGATTGAAGCATTCATTTGAATTGAGGAGCCAGTCTGATGGGGCAGAATGACAGTGTGGCCAACATGGCTTTCTGACTGATTTCTCACCTCTTCCATGGGAACATCTCTGTCCGTCATAATGACGGGATTCTCTGTCCTCATGGCCACAAAAACCTGCTTCACAGTAGGACAGCTTTGGACGGCTGTGTCCACGGTCTTCTTCAGCTCTATGACTCTTCCTCCTCTGACGCCCTGGTTTACTGTGATGACCACAGTGGACTGGGCTGGAAGATGTTGACAGAAAAGAATAAAGATTATTCACCTCTGCATTGATTTCCTTTGTTTGTCTGAACTTTGGTTCTGCCGAGGGAAGTCCTAGCTAAAACAATGAAAGTCCCCGTGTTCACTACACAACATCAACCAATGTGGCCACTTTGACTGTTAAAAACGTTGGCAACTTCTCAAAGGGCTGTTGAAATAAACCCTGTGTAACCACTAACAGGTTGTGCAACTCAACAGAAGGACGAGCAAATATTTAAATGTACTAATCATTTAACAAATAATTAATATGAATTCAGTCCATCCTTCTACATAATAGATGGATTTACGAAATTGACTATTTTAGATTAAGTGTTCTGATGTTGTGAGCTAGCCTTACACTACAGGGTATGTGTTCTTACAAGTAATGACATAACTTAAATCAACATTTATATATTTATTTGCAAGTCTAACGTTAGTTGTTGATGTGACAGATAACGGCAGCAGACGTGATTGGAGATTAAACCGCCAGGGCGGGTTTAAGACTATTCATCCGTCTCCGACTACGTCTGCGTAGGATCAAGTTGTCTGAACAGAGCAATGGCACTCATCAACAACTAATCATTGACACCTAATTGCACAAAATTAAAAAATAAAAACAGCTTATTTGGTCAAAATGGAGGAACATTACTAGGCCTTGTATACATGGATGTTCTTTGTGGACTCTTCTGCTGCCAAACAACAACAACAATAATAATAATAATAATAGAACAAATATATATTGTGTATAGTAATACATTGCTGATGTAACATGCATATTGGATTTAAACATTGATTATGACTCATTGTCTCACCATCTCTGATTCGCTCTGACAGAGCCTCGGCACTGAACCCAGCAAACACCACGTTGTGGGCGGCACCGATACGTGCACAGGCCAACATGGACGCCACTGCCAGGGGGCAGGCTGGCATATAGATGGTGACACAGTCGCCCTTTTTTACACCGTGGCGTCTCAACAGATTACCCAGGCGACACGTCATCTCCAGCAGCTGCCTGTGAAAGAATACAAGTGGTCAACTCTCAGGTAAGTGCAGTCAACACACGCACACACACACACACACACACATAGAAGTGTGTATTAACTCTTGATCAAACACTGGCATCAGAACTTGTCAAAAAATGTCAACAGCATCAAAAGAAAGAAAAAGTGCATGTAGCACTTGCAGCAGGTATAGAATCATGGGCCAAGTTAGTGACTCAAATTTAACGTTCAATCACATTCTATTTTAGCAGGAAGCTCATGAATACATACTGTGGGACTTGTGTCAGTGATGGGAAAGCGGAAGTGTCATATAATCCCAGAATAATTTATTAGTAACAGGATTAGGATGTGCTTGCTGACCTGTAGGTGATCTTGACCTCAGAGCCAGGCTCATCTTTCTCCCAGATCAGAGCCACTCTCTCTGGACTTGTGTGGACATGACGGTCCAGACAGTTTACTGGAAGTCACACGCACGCGCGCACACACAAACACGCACGCACGCACAAATACATAGATTGTAGATGACAGTTTATCAGATACACTTATCTGAAGACTGTAGTGGTGCGTTCAAAGTACGACAAGGTGCATTTAAGGACTCGGGTACGTCTTGTTGTGAAACCTTTGTTGCGGATGTTTGATAAACAACTCCTCCGTAAAACTAGTGTCGTCGTTGAGATAAAGAGTCGAACTTACTGGACACGTTGAGTTTTCCTCCGTCGAACCATTTTATCCTGCCTTGGCTCAGATCGCAGTCCTGGACCGCTGTGAAGGGGCTGATCCAGCTGAGCCTGTGTCGAGCCACCGCGGACCAGAAAGTATCGCTATTAGAGACGGAGAAGTCCTGAAGTGACGAGCGGCTTGAAACCCCCTCAAAGCCCGCAGCCTCTGGCATGAAAGCCGCGGTGTTGCAGCCCCTCCGACCCAAAACATGAGAATAGGACCTGAGGATCCGAGAGCTGAGAGAAACGAACCACATTCTTTCTTTGTTGTTGTTGCTGCTGCTGCTGGTCTGTTATGTCCGGGTTTGGGTTTTTTTTCGCTTGTTCACTTCACTTTTACGCAACCCAACGCAACTTGTCCGTTCCGACCAGCTCTGCGTCACAGCCTGTGAGGAAATCCTGAAAAGTCCGTAGCGTTAAAGTGCAGTAAATAGTGTTTGACTTTGAATTCCCGTCGTTTATAAGTGTAGGGTGGGGTAAAGGGGTGGAGGGTGAAGGAGGTGGGATGAGAGGACAGGGACAAGGGGGAGCAGAAAAAGGTGCAGGAAATCTAAAAGTGAAAGTGAAAGATGATCCGGGGACAACGAATCTGACGTTCACCTTTCACCTAATTTAGCTGAAAGGGGTTTTTTTAAGTACATTTACATATAAATATTTTTAATCACAAACAAACACGTACGTGTACGTGGATCTGAATGTTTTTTTTTCAATCGGCATAACCTCGTAGACGTAAACACTCGTCCAGTTTTTTCCAGTTTCCAGTTTTTGGACCCCGCCCAAACAGCACAGCCCCCAACCAGCTTGACACAGTAGCTCACACTGTTATCACAAATTTATGGTTAGATAAGTGAAATATAGTGTAATAAAATATTAATTTGAATGTTCACAGGGTCACAGTCAATTTCCCTAGTTCAGATGGGAATATCTGGTCTTAAAAACTGAATATACTGTATATTATGTTATATTACATTATATATTTATAATGATTTGATTTTTTTAATTTTTGACTGACATTGTGAAGCACTCATAGATCAACTCCCTGCAAACATCAACCTGAAACTATTCAACTTTTAAACTAACATCTACATAGTAAATAGTATTTCATGTGACCAGGCTGAGGCAGACAGGTTTCATCCCTCAGGCTGTTTAGAAAGTGAGACAGTAAAATGTAGAAAACCAAATGTGTCTCATTGTAACAGGACGTCTGTGTTGTTGTTGGTGGTGTTTTGGGTGTGCACTCCTTACTGTTAGCTGAAGGACAGGACTCTGAATTCTTAGGTGGACCAAAACCTGGTTCTAACGAGGAAAAATGTTGTACTAATGTTCTGGTTAGTTGGTTAGTTAAACATGAGTACAGCATAAAGGCACATTTGTGAGGAGATTTTAAATAATCATTTTTATTTGGCCTACAGTAACATTTATACAAAGACAGACACAGATAGTTGATATGAAATATAAACATATGTACAGTTTTAGGTTCGGAACATTTTCAGTTGTTATGCAGAAAAGAACATTTTTTAGTTCAAATCTGCCATTAGAAAGAGGTCAAAGGTCACCATCAACTTCTAATGACCTTGCAGATAAGGTGATGTTATTGCTGTGGTAGAGGAGCGCTAAAATTAGCTAAACAAAAATGAAATGTTGTTTTGTGCAGTAAATGGAATTTAATTTCAGGAACTAAAACTGCCTCTCACATTGATTCATATATACACATAGAGTGGGGCTCTTGTTTAGTTCTCAGATGGACCACACTTTAGGTCCTGACCCACCGTTTGAGAAACAGTAAAAGTTCGGTTTGTGTTCTGCCTCTGCTGCGTCTAATGAGGGGAAGTCCTTCAGCCTTACTTCTCACTTGCTCTTCTCCACCTCCGACACTTCCTGCTCCGTCTCCGGATCGTCTCCCTCTTCTTTGTGTGTTTCGTTTCCGTTCGTTCTTCCAGAAGCGCTGCCCAACATCTTGGCACTGTGCTGCAGGGCCTTCGCTCTCAGTACAGCGATACTGTTCTCTCTCAGTTCCTGGTTGGAAAGCAGGGAGTCGGTGTCCTCCCTCTGTTTCTCCTCCTCGTACTCCTTCACCTTGTTCACTGGTTGCTCTTGTGCCGGTGCGTGCGGCTGCAGCGTCATCAAACTGGGTTTGCAGCCTGAA
This sequence comes from Cynoglossus semilaevis, assembly GCF_000523025.1. NCBI lineage: Eukaryota > Metazoa > Chordata > Actinopteri > Pleuronectiformes > Cynoglossidae > Cynoglossus > Cynoglossus semilaevis. Next base: position 11,372 of record NW_007585121.1, on the reverse strand, counting down.
GAAGTGTGTGTGGTGTCCACTGACTTCTTGTGCATACCTGACAAGACGAGAGGAGAATAATGGGTGACGAAAATAGTAAATAAAGGTGACACTTTTAACTAAATAGTGCATGGATTTCACTAATTAAGTACAATTGTAGTTTATCATTCTTATATCACAGTTTGTGGTACAGAACTATTTTAATTTCAAAGGACACACTGGCATGTAGACTGGAGGAGCCTTAAATTTAAACCTGACCTTCTAGCTAATAAATAAAACTTCTCTTTAAAAAGTGTGTAGTTAACATGTCATGAATAAAGTTGTGATGTGACTTTACCCCCACTCCCTCCGCCCCCGTGTCATCATAGCTATTACATCAACATAATATTTCAAACAGAAAATGTAATGTGTAAAACTGAGAACGCCAAATGTCTAAATTGTGACTTTTTTTTCCAATGACGTTACTGAGTGAAACTGAGTGCAAGAGCAAATAAAGAGGGCGGGGCATCTTATTCAATTAGACCCTCCTAATTGATTTAAAATAATCAATTGACATGAGGTGATGCAGGAGATTTGAACTAATCTGTCCTGATGAAGTAGGATTATCACTGCATCGACTGTTGCCCTCTATTGACACACAGCCGCCTTTGCTGGCTCCGAAGGACGGTATACTGTAGGCTTTTTATTTCTGTGGAAACAAAAACTCTGCAATAAAAGTCTGCTTTGGTTCCAAGATCAGAATGATCTTAGGAAATGCTACATAATTCGGCCAAATCCCAACACACAGACGGATTTTAGGTTTAGTCTCAACTTAAGCTGTGGCACAGAAACCTGACCACGGTTCTCCAGCAGCTCACCTAGTAACCATGGAGCGTAGGACTCCGTGACTCCATCCTTGGCCGACTTGAGGATGGAGTCAGGCAGAGGGATGGAATGTCGGACCATGGCTCCGTACAGACCGTACTCGGCCATAACACTGCTGCGGCCCCAGCACTTCTCCTTTTTCCTCCACTTGGCTCGACGGTTCTGAAACCACACCTGGAACAATTGACAGAGACAATAATTATTCAGTATGCACTTATACCTAACGTCCACCTGTTAATAACAGAGGGTTTTACCTCCGTGGTAAATCTAATTCATTAAAATGTCTTCAATATGACAAAAAACATTGATACGTTCAGATAAAATGCTACCATTTATAAATCGAGCGTCATTTCATATTGGGTTTACAGTATATCTTAAGAACCGGAATAACGTTCTCGTAAATAGTGTATTCTGTTAGTAGTAAAATAGTGACATCTGGTGGAATTGTGAAAGACAACATCCAGAATTTAAAATCACGATGTAATTTTTAAGTGCTTGTGTTTATATGGGGCTAATTTGTAGTTTTATTTTATTTTCTCACTATCTGCAGACATAATACTAGCACTAACGGCTAGCAGCACTAACACTACTACTGTGTTCAAATGTAGTATTTGTACGTATGTGCATTTTTACCCTTCGAGCTCTGCAAGTGCCAGGATTGATTTTCCACCATGTCACTGCCTGAAACTGGTGAATATGGATGAGCAAATCATGAGCATCCTAAAATGGCTGAAGAGACTGAATGTGAATGCAGGCAATGGTTTGGACTGTGTGTGTACGTGTGTGTGTGTGTCTGTTTTTTAGAGCTGGAATTAAAAACGATCAAAGCAGAGGCAGAGAAGCTATTCAGGTAGATCTGATGATAACCTTCATCTCATAAAAAAGATGGGCCTCAGATGAGCAATCATGCTTTCTGACAGCATCTCTGTGTGTGTGTGTGAGAGAGAGAGTGCACGTGTGTGTGTCTTGACCCCAGGGGCGATGAGGCTGATTGAAAAATAAGTTAATTTCCAGTTGGGATCGATGGGAGACAGGCGATCAAATATCATGGGAAATTAAAATGCTGACAGCTGCAGCAGCCAGGCACGGCTCCTCTGCTCGGTCTCTGACCTCTGCTTATTAATTTCTGCGTAGTTATCATTTCATTTCAGAGCTGCAGGTCCTCGTCTCACTGTGGGAGAGGTGATGACTTCTTAACTAAATTAACTAATTACACCGAGAGGCTGAAGTGGCTGCTAATGTGAGAGCAGCAGGATGATGATGATGATGATGATGATAAGAAGGATGATGATGACAGTGGCACTGATTTATATCTCTGTGCAGGAGACAGTGTAATTCTACCTTGTTAGAAATGATCTACAGTGAAGGACAAAATAACCATCGCCAGCTGAAAGAAACAACTGTGTACCATCGACCAGTGATTCCCAACCACTGGGCCGAGGCACACTAGTGTGCCGTGAGAGATCATTAGGTGTGCCACGGAACGTTACCCAATTTCACTTAATTGGTCTGAAAAAATATTATTTATCTTGCAAATAATTTTTCTTAATTTGCAAATGCGTGGCAGGCAGAACAATTAAAAACTTGTCCGCCAGGTGGCAGCAAAAAGCTATGAGAACTAAAAAAAGAAAATCAGAGCTGTTGAAGATCTTTGTGTTTTTCGTCAATTCCTGCCAATATATTAGTGTTGTCTTCAACAAAACAGGCAGAGATTTTAGTCAATTATGAGGTAATTTAAACCTGAAGGATATTATATTTTATTACATATACCTTTTGTCAGATTTATGTTTAGAGGTGTGGGAAACGTTGCCATAGACCGTAGAACATACAGTACACCTGCATCTGTGTTTGACACATCACCATCACTTCACACAAACACACCTGTATCCGGTCCTCGGGCAGTTCAGTCTTCATAGACAGCATCTCTCTGGCGTAAACATCAGGGTAGTGGGCTTCGTTGAAGGCTTTCTCCAGCTCGTCCAGCTGATAGGAGGTGAAAATGGTTCTGAAAAGGGGAAAGAAACAAAACAATGTCAGAATTGTCTGATTAGTCACTTATCTTTAGAGCTTATTGGTTTACACGCTAAACATTTGTATTTTTTGTCATTTCATTTTTTTTACCTGTACATAAAAATAAATTTACTTTAAACAAATTTTAATCTCTTAAATTATGTAATAAGTTTATTAATTTTCCAATTAAAATACAACCATTTTTTTCATTTTTGTGTATTTTAAAACAAAAAAAACAAATATAACAAGATGATCAACAAATTTGAATTTCTATCTCTTTTGGACAACGTTTTAGGAAGAAAATTCTAAACTGCAAACTGTCAGACAAATTGGTGGTTTTAAAAAATAAAAGCCACACGAAAAAAAAATTGTATAAAAAAACGTGTATGTACAAATAAATAAAACATACAATTCTTGTATGTGTGTGTGTGTGTGTGTGTATGTATACACACACACACACACACACGGTGTGGTAAAACAGTACGCGGCCCAGCTCCTCTTCCGTAGATATTTCACCTCTGACGGCGCCGCATGACATTATTCAAAGGCCCGAACATAAAGTGATAAAATAAACACGTTTTAAAAAGAATTCTTCAACATAAATATTTAATTTCACTCAGTGTGGTTTTACCTGTGCCGTCGTTTCTTTCTTTTCTTGCTCTGATTCAGAGAAGATTTGGAGAATTTCTGCTCAGCCGGAGACAGACTCATGTCGTCAGAATCTGACAAAGATAATAATAATATTAATAAAACAATAACATTTTTATTTACATGTTGCAATACAATTGCTGTTTATTGACAATGTTATGAATTGATAAATTGATTGATAAATATTAGACAGCGGTAAACGAGCACTTTTTTATAAATCCGTCTCTTATTCTGACAGATATTTAATTATTATATTTTTGTCAGTATTCGGTGTGTCGTTTATATTTCGACCTTTTGACTAAATAAAATAACCCAGACGTTGACATCCGTAATAACTACGTTTTGATCGGCGTTCGCCGCGCATTTATCCGTTATGTTAGTGAAATATTGTTTATATATTTTATAATTTTGTTTTCATTTACGAAATAATAGTTATTAATTTATGTGTTTTTAATCAATATAATATTTCAGAAGGATGATATTATTTGATTTATTTGGATTCATGTCACCGACACGTGCGGTTTTGACAATTCTGTAAAAATAATAATAATAATAACTGGGTTAAAATAAATAAATATTCTACTAGTGAACTCTTCGTGAACTAAAACGTTGATTCGTCGCCCTCGGCAGAAAAACCCACCACAGGCCCGGACTCACCGGAGCTGGATTGCGCCGCCTCCATCGTCGCCTCCCGGTGCGCGGCTCTGTGCAGCGGCTGCAGGTGAACGTTCTGCGCCTCCGACAGCACCTGCTCCAGAAAAGCGGGCTGACTGTAGAAGGAGTGAATCCCCTCTGGTCCCAGCAAACTCACACCGACCCCGAGCCCATGATGCCCGTGGCCCAGGGCCGTCCGTGCAGCCAGCAGGTGCGTCCGCGGCGGCAGAGCCTCCAGGGGCCGCCGCGGTACCGCTGCGGGAGGCTCCTTGTTGAGGCCCAGCAGCTCCTGGATGCCAAAGCCGGTGCGCCGGTGCACCGTGGGGGCCATCTTCCAGGGCGGAGGAGGATGCTGGGACACAGGTGGTGGTTTCTGTTTGTTCTCAGTGTCTGAAAACACGCTTCCCTCTTTCCCCGTCATGTCTGTTCTCTTCTCTCCTGCTCTAAAACTGTCCGCGGCGGCGGTGGGAGTGATGCTGCTCTGGAGCTCTGCTGTGTTTATATTCAACAGGCGTCAGCCAATCACAGGAGAGGAGGCACAAGCTCTCCTCAGAAGCTTCGACTGAAAATAAAATAGAAATCTCTGATAATCGTCAAAACAGACAAACACAAATACATTTCCCGAAGGAAACTCCCGGTGGATTAATGAAGGTCTATCCATCTAACGAAACTTTGACTTTAAATGACTCGATGTCTGTCTGAAGACTTAACACTTTACAAGGATAAGTTAATTATATATACTAATATAAATCAAACACTGCATCAAAATCAGGATTTTTAATTAAATCAAGAGACACGAGTCAAAATTCAAACAAGAATTCGTTCTAAAATTGTAAAATTCAAGTCAAAATTCTAAGAGAAAAATCTGATTTTTTCTCTTGATTGTCAGTCGTTTAAAAAATAAAATCAAAAAAATTGAAAATATTCAAAAAAGAATCAGGTTTCTGGTTGAAAAGGGTAGAATTTTTAAATAATGTCAAAATTCTGATTATTTTTTACGTTAATCCCAGAATTCTGGGAATCTGTGAGGAAAATAATTCTGATGAAAGATTTATATTATTATATAAATTATAAAGTAGAAGTTACTTGAAAAAAATTCTGACGTTTGAGCTTTAAGTCAAAAAGAAAACTGACCTGGATTTGATTTCCGGAATTTCGAGTTATTTAGAGAAAAATAATTTAACATGAAAATCAAAGCTCTGATAAAATGACAAACACTCCGTTGTTGATGGAAAAAATCTAGACAAAAAAATGTAAGTAGAGGAGGAAGAATCTGAGGGGGAAACGATACTCTGAGAGGGAATTAGGTTTTAAAACAAATCTGGATTGTTCTTTCTTGGCGTCAGTGATTTTTTTCCCCGCCTTCGTCTTTGTCGTGTGTCTGTTGGCAGAACAGCAGAGATAAATATTATTGATCGTGTCAACAGAAAAACTCTCCAACTCACAACAGCCCATTTTTCTCTTAGTGAATCCATCAACACTCAGTGATTGATCCGTTAACACTGGACTGCGGCTCCATCACTAACGTCCCTCTTTGCGCCAACAGCAGCTCATTTGCATATTCTAATTAGGCTTTGTCTTAGCGCATCTGTTGATTGGACCATTGGGCTTTAGGTTTTAACTCGGGTCAGATGATAAAGACTACATTGTCCCAGTCTGGGGTTTTTTAGGACAGGGCAAGGTGGCAATTAAACAGCAGACAAAACAGTGGGGCAAATAGTGGAGCACATTGTTGCGGCAGATTTATTTGGCTCCTGAGGTTCAAGCGTTTCTGTCCCACGTCTGCTAACAGACGCAACCAGCTTTGGCGCACATTGAAAGTGTTCGTGGGCATAAATCAGATTTCTGAAAGTGAGAGCGAAGACTTCCGGGATCCGAAGATTATCATCATCGTCATCATCGACTTAAACCCACCACAATGTCGAAAGAACCTGAAGTCCATCTCCCGAAACCTAATCCCCTCTAATCAGCTATTATTCAATTATTGCGCACTTTCAATCGTTCGGACATAATTTGCGGCACACGTTTGGACAGCTGGGGACCGGGATGGCGCTCAGGAGACTTTATGGAGATGAGAGGACGCGCAGAGAGTCCAGTGTCTTCATCAGCACTGGGACATGTGGTGATGAATAAATAAATAAAAACCCCGCTCCCACGGGAGCGTTTGTCTCACCCGTGGACGCCTCACCCGGGCCGGGAGTGAAGGTTCGGACAGATTTAGTGCTGCGCTGTAATCTGAGGCGAGATCAGTGGCATCGCTGTACTCACGTCACGTGACTGCGTTGTCGTCACTAAAGGTGTGTGTGAGAATAGAACCGTCAACACATTTTCTAGCGTCGTAGTCCTGCACCGAAAAACAATCATTTTAAAAAGTATATTAGTATATACTGCGAGATTACTGCAGAGGCGGGGAGAAAAGTAAATGTAATTTCAATATTTTCCCACAGGGAAAATGTCCCTGATTTGTGTTTTTATTTCCTTTAGTCAATGAATGTAGGACTTATTGTGTTTTAAATGAAGTTCATAAATTGTAATGTTTCCATGTGGCCACATAAAAAGTTCTATTATTTACAATTTTGGCGACAAATCTGAGATGCTTTTGCTGTATCTTACTCAAATATTGATCTGTTTTTGGTAGATAGTTTTACTCAATTTTAGCTGTACTCTTTGATATATAGTATTTACCATTCTTGATAAACATCGAGTTATTTACCTTTAATAATAGAAGAGTACGACTGAATTAAAGGCCTCACTGCACCATTCAGGTCAACTGAACGTCGTATGTTTTGTAAAAGTTCTTGACACCTTGAACAAAGGTGATTTCAAATACTTTGGAGATGATTCGCTGATTTCTGACCTTGACACAATCCCTCAGACTAATGAGGGACAACAGCATCTAGTCAAATATGGACTCTGTCTACCGTCTCACTGTGGCTCAGACGTGTTTTTGCCGAGTGTCTGGACCACATCGTTTCCTTCTGTCTGATTTTCCTCCGTCTTTTGTCTGCGGCGGCAGAGACGGCTCTTCTAATCTGGCTAATTGCGTTTCCCAGGGCTCTGGGTTCGGGGAAGAAGAGCTGGGTCACCAAACAGCCGTTGATCAAAACATCCCATTAAGGTGAAGAAACAAAAGGCCCTCACAGTCCCAACAATGCACCACTGGTGATTCAACAGTAGGCTCCATGGGCACAAAGAATTAATTAGGGCAATAACTTCATGCCACTGCCGTTCTATAGTCTCCATTTCTGTGTGAGCGCATCTTTTTATGCTCTGAAGTTTGTCTGACTTGTGTGCACCGCATTCCCCTGCCGCATGTGCACATGTGTGATCGGCATAATGAGGAAGATACTTTGGGAAACACGGGGAGAGAGAGAGAGAGTGAGAAGGAGAGAGAGACAGAGGAAGAGAGAGAGGGGGGGCTCCACCTCTTCATCCCAAATAACCCAGCACCAAAACTTTCCTCACTCTGGTCACTTCTAACGAGAGTGGACATAATTACTTGCGGCCATTTCTCGTCTAATTAGCAAACTCTCAGAGTGGACAGGAGCGAGCAGTTAGGCAGGAGAAGGGAATTGGACAGGCATGGCAGGGGCAACACAAAAAGGGGGCCCCTGGTCCCAGGGTAATTAGGTGAGACAATGCCCCTGACTGTTTCCAGCCATGGCAGCAACTCAGAACTGGGGCCGAGCAGGCAAGTGGACACCCCGCGAGGCTCAACTCCCCGAGACCCTAGTAAGCCACTAATTGTCCTTCTTTCAGGTTCACATGGGCCGCACCAGCAGACATGAAGACATGAGGACATGAAGACAGCCTGCTCCACGTCTCCCGCAGAGACTGTTGGCCCCATCCCACAGAAAAACAGAAATTTAAGCTGACTTGCTCGGGTCTTCAACTGTTGGGCCTCAAACGTCTTTAACTCAAAAGCCTGAGGTCCCGCTAATAAATTGTGACAGCGTCCTAAACCTGGACAATTGTCCTGTGCAGGAGCAGGTGGGCTCAGAGGGGTGAGGCCATGATGTCATCAGTTTGGTGGCTCAAATAATCAGAATAATTGTTTTGTTTTTTTAAATGTAGCCAAAATATAGAATAATAACAGAAAAAAAAACAGACAAATGTGAGCCAGGAATTGTTAGCATTAGCATAAAATACAGCTAAAAAACACCAACAAGCTAAAAAACTGTGCCAGTCAAAATAAATCAAAACATTTAGAAATGTAGGAATAATAAATGAGTATAAAAGAATATAAAAGATGTAAACCAAAATTTAAAAACTGTGGAGAAATATCCCTCCAGATTAAAACATAGTTTAAAAGTGGAAAGAAAATACAATAAGTAGTCTGTAAAAATATAGAATATAGTTGGCCAAAAATTACAAATATGAGTTAACATTGATGGGAAAAAAATAAAACTACAAGAAAAAATACTAACTGTTACCAATGGAGGCCTCACAGTTCAGAGGAACATCAGTTTGATGTGCCCTCACTCCCTTAATTAGCTGTCAATTAGTGCAATCGAATCAACTCTTTGCCTAATTAAGCAATGTCACCAGGCAGCTCCCATACACAGGCCATTGTATGAGCAGCATGAGAACAGCACAGCCAGCAAACTTGGTTTGGATCAGGAGTCCAACTCCGCTGTCACACTGGCTTCACTGTGTGTGTGTGTGTGTGTGTGTTTACCTTTTACTACAGTGGCTTCATATTTCGGTCGCTACAGTCCTCTGTAATTTAAAATATATATATATTAAAAGTCAACAACATTGTTAACAGTGCAGTTCCATAGTTGATCTTCTATAAATCTAATGTCAGCTGCTGTAACAGAGGGTACACGAGTTGACAAGTTTACTTACGTCTCAGAAACACAGAGCTGTGACATTGTATTTGACTTTTATTTGGTGTGTGCATGAGGTCAACACTTTGTAGTCTTTTCTTGACATTTCTCCGTTTTGACAGTGTAGTTTGAGAAAAGATGAAAGAAAAAAGGGTTCTTTCCACAATTTTGCCCATTTCTTGGACACAGCTGGTTGTTGTTGTTGTTGTTGTTGTTGTTGTCATAATCAGTCTGATTGATCAGCTCTGACAATAAGTCCATGCAGTAGCCTAAATGGTTACAAGTCTCTAACAACTCTAATTGGACACACTGCCGACCCAATCTCTTCTTACTGAGCATAAACCATTGAGAAGACGTGTGTGTGTGTGTGTGTGTGTGTGTTAAAATGGGAGAGCAAAAGAGTGAGGATGATTTGTGTCGTGAAAAAAACTAATCTCACTGACACGTGAGATGTGCAGCCATGTCACCCGCCCCCCCACCTCACCCCCCCTGCTCCCACCACTCTGAACCATCACAGGCAGTAATTGTTATTTAATGGATTAAACATTCATCCTTCCTGTGCAATCCCCCAGAGGGCCAGATGACAGCACCACCATGTTCATACTGCTAAACACCCCTCCCCAGTATCTCTCTCTCTCACACACACACACACACACACGTCCACGCTCACTTGACGGCTGTGTTTGTGCTCAAAATTCAATTACCCACTTACTGATAGCTCTCTGGGGTGCTAAACAAGTGGACACAGTGCTGGTGGAAGTGTGGATGATTTCCCAGGAGGCCTCAGGCTCCTCCACACATCTCCAGCTGGATCTATTTCACGGCTTTACTCATCAGCAGAGCATGCAGATGGAGCATCAGCGTCCGTCATAGACCTGCACACACCAGTGCATATGGACACTCATGAATAAAAACACACACACACACACACACACACACATCTGTGAGACTGTTGTCTACATTCAGAGAGCTGTCCTTATACTGAGTCATACTGTAGCAGTGCAAAACTCACTGTAAACCAGTATACACCTCTAGTGACTGATTACATTGACTGAGGGGTTTTTACCTGCTGTTGTTTTCATTTTGCGATTGCTATTCACAAACGTTGTGAAATGTATGTATCTAAAAGGTTTATTTCAATGTGGTTTTAATGCATTTTTAAGTCAAATAAATTACTCTCTTTCTGGCAGTTATTTTGTCCTTTTACTGGGACTGTTAATATCCTGTGTATTTTTTATTACAACATTGAATCAGGACTGTCTCTTATTATAGGCCAAAACAACCCCACTTTCATCGCTACATATACTATCAGCATCTGAAGCCACAGGTAGAGAGGCCCTACAGGTTAGCCACGCGTCCAAGTGTCCCCTGGGAACACTGGGGCCCGCTGCAGGAGCAGCCCACCTGCTGCTGGCCTCATCTCCCGCTAATTACAACACTGGTCTCCGTGTTCCCTGGAGAGTGAGCACTCTGACAAAACACCGCAGTTTAGTCAGTGTCTGCAGCAGCTGGGGCTGAGGCCGCACGTCAATACCCAGTTGAAAGGGCGGTCACAGAGACAAACAATGGTGTGTGTGTGTGTGTGTGTGTGTGTGTGTGGTGCACATGAAGGACAGGAGAATAGACAGACATGTAGCTTGTAAGTGGATTTTGGTGACATGTTGATACCCAATTAACACCTAAGATTATAAAAAAAATACATTTAGACAAATCTAAGTGGTGACCAGTTGGAGCTAACACTTTCTTAGACGTTCTAAAATATGTCACTTTTGTTTGGATGTGCATGTGCTGTGCCTTCGTCTGTGTGATCACAGTGAGTGTTCATTAGCAGAGCCCTCTGCTTTAATGGAATTCACGCTTGTGTAAACCTGTGTGGAGGATGAGGTCAGTGTGATGAAATACAGAAGGTGATTTACCTCATGTTCTTCTCCTTCCTCCTCCACACTCTATGATGAACCCATGAGGCAGACATGTGACCCATCTAGTCAATATGATGAGACGCTGGCTTGATCTGAAATGTAGGTGAAGTCTGGTCATCAAAGTAACAGTATATCCTGCTGTGATACTTAGTTAGAAAACAAGAAGAAGAAGAAAAGTTTACGGCACTCCAGGAGACAGTGGACTGTCATTCGTTATTGAAAATTGTAGCGATTCTATCTGCGACCACCGCGGGGAGCCAGAGTTCTTTAAATGAGGAACTTGAATTTACCTCACCTGTCTTCAATATCATATCATCCAGATAATATTTAAAACATACTGAAAGCGCCTATACATATAAAGAGAGACGACTGAAATCCAAGTGTTTGTCTTTTTAGAAGGACAAACAGTTATATTGCAATGACGCACACTTTACCCAATTGATGACGTCACATCAGTCAATGTTCATAG
>NW_007585120.1:300834-303597 GCF_000523025.1 Cynoglossus semilaevis | reverse complement strand
GTGGGGCAGGGTACTGTTGGGGGAGCTAAGAGTTGTTACATTGGGGACCTAGCAAGACAAATTAATTTTAATTAAATTTTTTTATTTATTTTTGCTATGGTGGTCACATTGCACAGATTTGTGGTTGTATTTCCCTTAATGGGAATGGAAAGAAAATCTTACTTTAATTCATTGAACGTGGAAGTTCAGTGACATTTTAAAAACAGTATCTGTAAATGTGTTTAGTTGGGGGGCGGTGACAACCTTCCTAAATACAGGAGGCGCTCTAGGATATAAAAGTCATGAAGACCAATGACATGGCAGCTGGTACATTTGTTGTGTGTGCGCACTATTCTTAAAGTGATGAGTAAAGATTAATGTTAGAGTTATAATGAGAAAATAAACACTTCAGGTCAATTTTAGGCTAAGATTAGGGCCAGTTTAGAGCCTTAACATTGTTTAAACATGTAAATATGTGGTGTTTTGTACTTTGACTGATAAAATGTTGTATCGTGTTCTCTACAGGTACGGGAGATTCTGGGTCACTGTTCCTGTCCAGCTCAGTTTCCTATGGTCAAGGTGTCAGAGGGGAAATACAAAGTTGGAGACTCCAGTGCACTGATCTTCATTCGGGTAAGTTGTCAAGCACTACATATACACACAGTACACAGAAAATTACAGTTCAGTGTTGTAATACACTAAAAATACTGCAATGTATATGTTTTCCCTTCTTGCAATAGTATAGTGCTATTGACACATGGATAAAAAAAAACCTATATAAAGCGTAAAACCTAGGTCAAAGTTTGGCAGTGGACTTGAGCCATGGAACTTTATGTCCCTTTCATACAATAAACATGTTTGATCTACTTTACGGTTGTATTAGTTTGCTCTGCTCAGTGCTGCTCTAAGATTGCTCCCTTCGTACATCAAATGACCTGCTTCTCAGACATGTAACCATCACCATTGTGTCTGTTCATTAAACGACAGTTGTAAACAATGGTTGTTTGTATGCCTCTCTTTACATCATCTCATAATGGTCCGCTCCCAGAGTTAGCCTCAGCTTTTCATTAGGTGACACTCACTCTACGCTCTGTTCAAGGTCTGTATCAAGATCTCTCAATATTTTTTAACTATTTTATTTTAACCTATTTGTATATGTAGGAAATAATTACTAGTGTATACATATCAACTACTTCCTCTTTCAGTCCAACACTACATGGTCAGTTTGGCATTAACATCAACTGCATGGAACCTTATGGTGCAGACACATGGCATCATAAGCCGTTTCAACAGAAGTGAATCTGAGCACGTTAGCAACAGACATAATGCTTGTCTTCCTGACCATACCAATGCTACACTAAATGTACAACAGAATGATTTTTGTCTACACTAGGGGGGTGTATATCCTGGCTCCCTCCCCATACTGGGCTCTGTCCATTGAGACCCAAACCAAGCTGTGGGTAATTTACTGGGTTTGTCTTTATCATGATTCTTGATTCTGACCTGTTTGTCTCAGATTCAGTGTTAGAGCTGCTACTTTACCCATGTCAAGCCTCAGAGGACTGCACAGGGTGGCTGGTTGATACCAGGCATCGATTTGATCTCAGTTACCAAAACTGTAATGGACTGTTTGGATGTTTCTTTTTAAGATCGGCTACAGTGACTGGATTAAAGCTGCTTAACTGCCTGTAATGTCAGTACTTTGTCGATTTGAACAGCGCCTTTTTATCCAGACACAGACATTTGATACATTCAACATGGAAAACATCTGTCAAACCCTTTGTTTTACGGTATTTCTTTCTTTTAACCCAAAGTGAAGCTATTTGTGAAGCTACATCCTTACTTCACTGAAACTGAAACTGTGTATATCATGTTACATAAAGACAGTTAAGAGACTGTCTTTATGTAACATTCATTAATCAGTTTATTTCTTAATCATTCATTAATCAACCCCAATCCATATCATGGGAAAGATAAACTTCTGTACATTGGCCTGGTAGTGCCACCAGCCCATCACTGTCTAATATTTAAAATATAATAGTAGACCTAAGCATACAGTGCAGTGGAAATACATGAATACAACAAGGCCAATGTTTATCAAAAAAGGGAAAATAATCATTACGGCGTTTTTCTAATAAAATATTTTTTAAAGGAAGAGACATTCAAAAGAAACTGTAATTCAATTTGGAATTAAGTTTCCAGGGAACAAATATGTTGAAAAAAGACACAATTAGAACAAATTAAAACCTACAAAAAATATACAATCCTTGTTCTTGTCCCTACATTTTTATTTATTGCTGACAAGTGCTCTGTTGGCAAAGTCAACCAATGAGTTTAGATTGTGCATGTTTGTGTGTGTAGTCTAGGTATAGCTATGGCTTATGGGGACATTTTGTAGATAAAATTCTTTGTTGTGGGGACTCTCTGTCCTTTAGGGGTTGTTTTTCATAGAGAGAGTATGTTAAGATTTATTATTTAGTTTGGAGTTGGAGGATTAGAATTAGCGATGTTTTAGGGTAAGGTTTAAGATTAAGCATACATGTGTTTTCGTCCTCAGGAAACAACTATTTTCAGAGCGTCTCCGTCTTCTCTGTACTGGACTGGGACTCTCAATAAGCCTGACGGCTTAAAGTGTACCAACGTCCCTTTTATTCTGCTGAGGTCAGGAAGTGGGCAGTTGCTTTGAAACAATCCTCTATTCAAATGCCAAGGCTAAAATAAGGCTCTCCGGCTGAACGAGCGGATAAATTAGAGAAGCAGGAGAGGAGGAACATGCCTGCTGAA
>NW_007585120.1:298683-300812 GCF_000523025.1 Cynoglossus semilaevis | reverse complement strand
TCTTTGTCTCCGGGGAGATTTTTCTTCAACGAGAGGAGACACCTTTAGCGCTGAAGTGAACCTTGAATTACATTTTTTTGAACCAGCAATATTCAAGGAGATATTTGTTCAACACACCCCCACAATAATGGTGACGAGACGTCAATCTGTTGGCTGTTGCCATAGAAACAGGACTGGGTATCTGTTACTCTGGGGCTTAGGCTTGTAACGTAGCTGCAGCTTAGCCCCTGTCCCAAAAGCTCAATTTAGCAAGCTAATCTTTAGAGTTGCTGCACCGTCATCTCGGAAATATGGATCGCATTTGTTGAAAAATGAGGCAGAGAATATGATACAAGCAAATCTGTTTGTACTGGAATTCTACCAATCTGATTGCCCCTTCAGTTTCTAATAATGCTGCCAGTACGTGGAACATATTGCTATCGTGAAGAAATAATCTCTTTGTTGTATTTTAGCTTTGCCGCAATGTTAAATTTTTAGATTGATGTTGTGTTTCAGCCAGTGTCTCCAGAGGGACTGAATGAGCTGGCAGCCAGTTTTTTTGTTCAGAGTTTCCTAATGTGCAATAACATTTTATGGCCCTCAATAATTCTCCTGATATTCATGCAATTATAACACTGCAAGAAGACATTGGTCTGATGTCCCTAATTGTCATAGTAGCTGCTGCTCCTCCTAAGTCAATAGCAGTAATATTAATGAGGGCCTTTGAAGCGTTCGTCTTAATTTTTAATAACACAGACACTGAGCAGTCGATCACTGACTCTGACTGAGTCAGTGGTGACAGAAAGTGAAGATTGTTATAGTTTTTCATATGTACCGGCTATGGTTTTAGCCTGTTAGCTGAGCTTTGTGAAGTTTTTTTCTTTTCTTCCAGAGCAGTACAAAGAATATGAAGTAAAACTCCTGTTTTAAATACTCAGGTACTCTAAACTAAAGCTGTCAAATGACTGAGAATTTGGATCTGATTAGTCACAGGTTAGCTGTGAGTGGATCAGGATTATTCTTAGTCATGATTTGAATTATTTGCAGTTAATTGTGAGTAATGAAGATGATCTAACATACCTCAATACGACATAAAAATGTTTTCTGTATATTTCTGTGTATTGGTCAAAATGTAGCTTCATCGGTCTGGTGGATTGAAGTCAGTGATGTGCATCTTGACTGCAGAATATTTGGACAGTTCCTTTTTAAACTTCTGTGAAGCTGTTGTCCTCAACATTATTAAAGGTTCAGATGGTATTTTAACCTCAGTTGCTTCTGTGAAACAAAAACATTTTTTTGGTTTTAACCTGATTAGTTTCACAAAGTATTTATTTTGAATAATCCCTTTAATTTTGACAGCCTACGTAAATCAATGGTCACATGCCCTAGTCTAAATAACCAGTTGTGTGTGTGTGTCTGTTTATTAGACGTGGGGTTCTCGATGGAGGCATTTCTTTTGGGGTATTTTTGCCCGTTCTCCTCCGGATTAGGACTTCTTCAGGCCAGTCAGAAATCTGGAGAATGAAACCAAAACCCAGACCTAACTTTGCCAAATTGTGAGAGATTTTCTACTTTCCAGTTGACAGCAAATGTTCCACTGTGGGAACAGTATTTATGTGACATGTCAAATAAATCCTTACAGACACAATTTATTTATATTTTTCCTGGCAAGTTTAAAAAGTTCTGTTAGGCAACTGGACATGAATTTTCTAAAAGAAGACGTTTCACCTCTCATCCAAGAGGCTTCTTCAGTTCAAACTGGTGGTGGGGAGTACAGCAGATATATACTCCTTGGGGTCAATTGTGAAAGTGTAAACAGTCATTAAGTGTCTGATGGGTCGTTGTGGTCCCCATCAGAATGGTTTAAGTCACCTGCCTCTTTGTTGTGTGAAACTGAGGAGAATCAGTTTTGGGTATTGTTCCTAAAAGTGATAGGTTGTGTCTGAGTCCATCTCCTCTGTTGAGTGATGGTTTTTACAGGTTGACAAAAATGGCTTCTTTTACCCCTCTCTCAAACCATCTGTCTTCTTGGCCAAAATGTGTACAATGTTGTCCTCAAAGGAATGTGTTTTGTCCTTGAGGTGTATGTGAACAGCTGAGTTCTGTCCTGAGGAGTTGGCCCTCCTGTGTTGGGCCATGTGCCTGTGTAG
>NW_007585120.1:286129-296851 GCF_000523025.1 Cynoglossus semilaevis | reverse complement strand
GATGGTTTGAGAGAGGGGTAAAAGAAGCCATTTTTGTCAACTTGGAAAAACCATCACTCAACAGAGGAGGTGGACTCAGACACAACCTATCACCAACATACAAAGCACTTTTAGGAACTATACCCAAAAGTTTCTCCTCAGTTTCACACAACAACCCATCAGACTCTTACTGACTGTTTACACTTTCACAGTTGACCCCAAGGCCCCACCCAACAGTGTGGAGCTGAAGTAGCTTTATTCTTTCTCACCTAGAGTATATATCTACTGTACTCCCCACCACCAGTTAGAACTGAAGAACCCTCTTGGATTAGAGGTGAAACGTCTTCTTTTAGAAAATTCACGTCCAGTTGCCTAACTGAACTTTTTAAACTTGACCATGACCTGGAGGACTGAGGATCTTCATAGACATTTTTCCTGGCAGTTATTCTTATATCTACAGACATCTAATTTTTATAGGTTTTTGAAAACATTGTCTTCTTGATCTGCCATTTTTGATCAAAATGGAGATGTGTGTTCTTTTGTCAAAGATTGCGTTAAGAACAAAAATACACAAAAAGAGACCAGACAATGGTGCATGTGTTGCGTCTGGAAGCTTCCTCTGATCACGCTCTGGTGAGTGTCCACTTGTGATTTGATGGAAACAAATTCAGATACAGAGGGCAGAGACTGATGTGTATTTTCTTTCCTGGCTTTCAAAGGCCTTGGAATAACCTTTAGAACATGTGGCTGACAGATTAGGTTACACAACAGGACGTGGGACACACGTCCCCAGAGGATTTCACATCAGGCAGAGTGAGTGTGCTGCTTCAGTGACAGTAGATTCTGTCTGGATTAGGTGAGGACTTTGGGACAGATCTTGTGGGTGTGTGTTCTGCATAGAGCACAGGAAAGAAGGAAGTGACATATCCACCAGCCCTATCTATTACGGGTGTCTGAGCCTCCTCTTCTCCCCTCTTTTCCTCTCCTCTCAGTGAAATCTCAGCTGTGGCAGTGACACCAGGGGTGAGTTGTTTCCATGCTAATTCAGCCTGCTGAGAAGCATGGGAGAGAGACCAAGTGAGCCTTTCACAGTGCAATGGCTCTTTATTATGCTACCATACCCTTGTTTTTGAAGTGAAAAGGGATAGAGAGGGGGGGGGGGGGGAAGGGGTACAGGCAGGGGTGCATCTAAATTTGATGTAACACTGAAGCTGCTCCACAGGTCTAATTAACATAACTATTGACTGTGCAGTGGTTTTAAAACGTACGTTTCGTTAATTTATGGGGTGTGAACCTATACAATACTTTCTGCTCATTGAAGCCTTCTTTTCTCCTTTTCTGCCTCAGGTCCTTCGCACTCATGTGATGGTGCGTGTTGGAGGGGGCTGGGACACATTAGAGCACTATTTGGACAAGCATGATCCGTGTCGCTGTGCTGCTTTTGGTGAGTTCACTTTCTGTTCCCTGATCGACAGGCCTTTGAAGACAGCATCATTGTGGTGGTTTCCAATTTCATGTACATGTAAACATTGAGACAGTGTTTAAAGAAACGGTATTTGTCATTTAATCTTAAGATTCTAGAATGCTAAATTCTTCCTTTTTTTAGTTTATCTTTTGTCTTCTTTTCCTATTCTCATATCACACCGCAACAGTCAGTCTGAGCGTTGACATTCTCACATCTAGCTGCTAATTTAGGTTGAGAAAAAAGTTGCAAGTTAAGCAGTCACACTGACTTTGATCCAAAACATATCCGTGAAGCAGTTTCTCTTGACACCACTAAACTATCTGAGCCTAACTGTGCAGTTTTAATTGAACTGTAATACACAATACCTTAAGTAATGGCTTTTTACAAGGGAGTAATTTTTGACACATGTTATCTTTCTGTTGTTTAAAAAAAACTTTGCAAAAAGAGAGATAAGCAGATAATTTGAAATAAACCTCAATACCAAAAACACAACGAACTATGCTGGCCAAATGAAGTGAACATGTTGATAACACAATGCTTAAAAACATCCTTAGGAAAGACATATAACTTTACTGTTATATCAATTTCCAAGAAACAGGAAAGAGCTAACGTTACTTTTTCCTCTGTTTGCTTAGCAGTGGTCTGTGTAAAAGGCAGAACTAACTTTCTACCTTCAATATAAAAGTAAGCAATGATAAAAACATACAAATTAAAAAAGAAGAAAAGATAATACATTCTATTTATAGTCCAAAATTCTGATGATTTTTATTTAAATTTAATATTCAAAATAACAGTTTGTCCAACCCTTTATTCATTGACATATAAGTGATGTTTTTACTGGATTTTTCCACTGAGTGTCTTACTCCATAGTGAATCACACAGTGCTACCACAGTATTAAAGCTGTGCATCAACAGGGGTTAATGCCCTCTACCATCACAGGAACTTAACAGATGACCTGCGGATTTTAATGAACTAGTGATTTTTAGTTATTAAAAATAAATAAAACATTATATATGTAACATTTTATTTCGGTAATATTTGAGAGGAAACTTGATGTCTTATTGTACATTTCTGAACTTCAGACAGACTTTTATAAATATGTGATTGTAGAGGGTTAGAATGGCATCTTAACTTTTACATCTTTAACCTGTCTTCACAGCTCATCGTTACCACCAGGCCAAGGCCAGCAGCCAAGGTCAGGGCACCCAGAGCAAGTCCTCGAGTGCCCACTCTTCTCGGTCTGCCAGCCCAGGTCCACACTGGAGGAATGAAGGGATTGCACCTTACAAGACCCCAGACAGACGCACCACAGAGCTGTCATCTTCTCAGTGTAGCTCCGCTTCATCCACAAGGACTGGAAGATCCCAAAGCAGTGTCGTTCAGTCAGAACCCGACTCTGTTGCTGCCCGTACTGTACTTCCACAGCCACAGAGAGATCGTTCAGAAACTCGTCACATTAATCCTCTGAGGTAAATGTGGGTTCTATTACAAGTGGATGGGTGTGTTACCATGTTAAAAGAAATTAACCTTTCATGTGTAGATTGATAGGGGAGTATTAGTGTTTATCGTTTTCTTTTTTGTGCCAAAACACACACAAACACACATTCAGATGCCAGGAAGCCTCACATTAAAGCAGATTAGATTGAACTATGTATTTTCAGGAGACGTTTCCTGTTAAATCCATCTGTAACTCAGAGATCCTACAGCACCCCCTAGTGGCTCAATACGATAATTCTGAGACGTTATCTGAAACTTTCACCACGTTTTTATTTCATTAATCGCAATATAGACTTTGATTTCAGACTGGAATCTATCGAGAGATGCTTTTCATTCAGTTTTTGCCTTTATTCTTTTAATCTGCTTTTTGGCCACAGATTAAAACTCGCAGTGGTCTTCTGTGATGTAATTTTAAAGTGAACGATTCAGTCGCTGGAAAAAAAGTGCTTGAATGAGGTCCAGAGTTTGTGACATGTTAATTTCTTTATAAATAACTTTCTAAAGGACAATTGCACATGTTTGAATTCTCCCTGAAGCTGGTAAAATGTCCACTCAGTCACACAGCTTTTCTGTATGTCAGAATGTGAACGCACCACTGTTTAAGACTCCTAAGTAATGAAGCCTGGTTTATATTGGCTTACATCCAGCATGTGGCTCCCTTTCTTTATTGAGCGAGGATGGCTCTGAGCTCACGTCAGACAGACAGCTCATTTAATTTAACCCCATGTGGGTGAGGAGTGCCTTAGGAGTGCGCCAGACAAGATAAAGACTAATCTCACAAGTGTCTGTAGACAACTGTTTACAGATGAGTGGGGAAGTATGTCAACAGGTGGGAAACAAGCAGACAAATTGGCCTGACTAAATATAAACTCATTTAATTTTTCAGGGATAACATAAGAGTTAAGATCCACTGGTTTAATGAAAGCAAAATGCCATTGTTGTCCCCAGAGTGTGTCCTGGGAGGTGAGGTTTTAGTTGCATCTTTATAATAATAAAAAATAAAAATATAATTATAATATAAAATAATATAATTATAATTGTAGATCATCACCATCATAATATGTTGCATAAACATATTAGCAAAAGCACCTTATTTCTTTCTCTGTAGAACACCAGAGTTAAAGCTGGTCTACCAGACAATATTATTATGTGTTTGTTACTGAAAACATCTACAAGGACCTGTGCTATTTTTAGTAAATCATTGAACCAACAAATTATTATCTCTCGTCTTTTTACATTTTCCTGAGTGAATCTCAAATGGATCAATAAAGTTTTATCTGATCTCATCTATTCGTCTAGCCACACGTTGCTGGTTCCAAACCCAGATAAGTAGAAAAGGTCATGTCAGAAAGGGCAGACTTCCAAAATCACTGGGAGGATAACTTGCTTTGCAAAGACCTGCAACATTCTTACTGAGTAATGTTTAATGTTCCTTCAACCTTCAACAGTTCTTTTTGAGCAGGAAGTCTGACATCGTTCACTTACAGGATATCCTTAACCTCTGTGTGAGTCAGCTACACAAGATGCCAGATCTATCATATACACAGAGACCTGTTCCATTAAATCTTACCAGTTTTACGTGTCCCTTTTCTTCCTAATGGTCATTCCATACACCATTTTAAATATACTTGACTGTTGCAAAGGTCTTTTTAATGTATTAAATTAACTGGAATATATTCTTAATACTCAACTAAAGCATACTTATAATAGAATAGTAAATTTAACCCTGGGTACTGCCTTTTGCCTTCTGAGGGAGGCAGTTTAAGTCTGTCCTGCCTTGATGTAGGTAAACCAATTACACAGTTAAACCTGAGGATCCCATTGGTGCGTGACACTGGAGTGTTGTCTGATTGAGTCAGAGCAGTGATTTGCGTGGGGTTAGAAATTGTACATGACATCTAATCCTTCCTCCCGTTACTCTTATCTTTTTTAATCTGCCTGGCTGTAGCTGTCCTTTGCTTCAAACAAACACACTCGCTTTGTCCACGAGAAGTGGAAACATTCCGTACACACAATCTTTTACATCATGCAATTCATGTGAAGTCACTGCAGTATGTGCTATTAATGATGAATTTGTTGAAGTTGAACCTTCACATTTGTTTCCAGATGGGCTGGCAGATTGGTTGGAATAATAATTTAAAGCAAATTAGACTAATTTACATGAAATTACTCTATGTCTCTTCTCACAATCCTAGGACTAAGGAGACAAAGTTGTCATTAACGAGACGCCTGTCTGGAGACAGTGACTCCTCCACAGCTTCATCAAAGGGGGGAGGAGGAGGACGATATTCCCTTGGTGGTGCCTCGCGCCGCTCTGGTGAAGAGGTGATACTGCTCGTCAACCGCAAAGACGGGAAGCATGCAATTGAGAGAGGTGGAGCAGGAAATCCAACCCAATCCCTGCGCCCTTCACAGCTCCGTGCTCGCAGCCATTCTCGTGAACGTTCTGCATTAACTCCCACAGTAAAACCAAACCCACCATCAGGATCCTCTGATGGTACGAGGACAACTCGTGGAGAGAGAGGGCGCTCTCTGGGGAATGAGGGCCCCAGAAGGCTCCATGTTCCACGCTCCCACAGCCAAAGTAAGTTACAGAGTCGCACTCGCTCCAGTGATGCCAGTCCTGGGCCCATATCTCTTTACAAAGAACCCCAGCCCCCACAATCAGATAAGCGAGAGGGACTACGGGCCAAACAAGTGATGCCATCTTCTCCCAGAGTAGGTGGTGGGTTCTCAAAAAGACAGTCGTCCTCATGCTCTAACTCCCCACTTAAAGGTGTCCAGAGCAACAACAGCCCCACCAAAAAAAACATAACAACTCCCAGACCCCCAGCCACTTGTTCCCCCTCCGTAGGCAGAAGCAAACTACCACCAGTAACGTCAGGAGGTCGGTGGTCACCACACTCATCTCCACACACCCCTCGTCGCCAGGTCGCTCAATCCACTCGGATATCACAGGGCTCTCGTTCCGTTGGACGAGGCAACCATTCCAACTGGCCTAACAACCCTGAGCATGTAGAACCAGAAGAGGAAGGACTAGGCTTTGGTTTTCAATTGTTTCCAATGCTGGACGCCCAGAGAGAGCAGGACTTGTACCGAAGCTTTGAGGCTGAATTTTTAGCTAATACAAAGCAGGCAAAAGTAGTATCTAATAAAACAGCAGGAGGAGGAGTGACTGTGCAGAGAGATAGGACATTTAATCCCAGTATCACAGACTCGGCTTATTCCTCCTCTAACTCGCCTGTTCCCTCCCAAAATGTGGGAGCAAAGATGGGAACTCTGCCTGAACTAAGGGAGTCCAAGAGAACTCATCATTGTTACCTCCAACTCGATGACCCACTCAATTTACTGTATATACACAATATAGAAGGACCAACCCTTGGTCATCAAGGAAAACCTGTGCACTGGGGGGAGAATGGAGGAGGCTTCAAGAAACTCCCAGCTATTTCTAGCCCTGTTGAAGAAAAGGAGGTCCCAACTTCCCTGCTGGGCATTGGTGATACTGAGAAACTCTTGGTAAATAATCAGTTCTCTGCTGAATCTGTGTTTCGCTGTAGGACTATGAATGGAGACCATAGAGAGGATCCTTCAACAGGTGGGCTGTCAGATCAACAGGTTCAACCTGGATGGAACACTGGGCCAGAAGGAGATGTTTCACTGGAGAATCACCAGTCAAACCTTTCATTTGACCAGGAAAATGGTGGAGGGAGTGATGACCTTCCACTTCCAAAGACGTGTCTGTCCCCTGTACCTCTTCCCATTTCTGAAGACTGCTCTCTTCAAGATTCCTCCAGTGAAAACTCTTCCATGTGCTTTAGTTTGAGTGAATCCCACTCAGAGTCTCCTCCTCCAACATCACCTCTGGCCAATGGAGACACAGATGGAGAAATGTTGCAGACCAAGAAAAACCAGAAGAAAGCAAACAGGGCAATCCCAGTCTCTAAGCACAAACTGAAATCCAGAATGAAGATCCGCACTGACAATAGGGCAGAAAAAAGCCCCTCTCGTATCCCTACGCCTGTCAGCTACAAGGATCTGCAGCCTCACAACCCTCTCTCGCCTTGTCACACTCCACCTCTGTCCCCACAGACCTCTCGTTCTATTGGTCATCCAACCACATGCAAGACCCTGCACCAAGCTTACGCAGAAATGATCCATCCTCACCCGCATTCCCCAGTCTTGGGCCACGAAGCCTGCTCCTACCGCAGACGGTCAGGAAGCCTGGATAATGAAGCCTGGATGTAGCACAATGCTGCCACATGACATGTGGGAGAGTTGTTGAAATGTGACTACTGTGTAAAAAGACTGGGCTGAATACTGTTCCCATTGTGTCTTTTTCATTTTCATTGCACAGCACTCCTTTTTGCTCAGTTTGTTTTCTGAATATCTGGACCCGGTGGGTCACATTTGCTTTTATTTTGCACATAAACCAAATTATTTATTACCAAAGGCATGGTGTTCAATACTACTTTTCCTGTTTTAATGAGTGCATGAGGTTGCTTCTGGTAGTTAGGAGTTTTTAGACATTGATATTCAAAACAACCATTTTATAGCTTACTTAAAACTGAGGAGTATCTATGGATCTATTCCTTGCAGTGTGTGCTAGGAATGCATTTTGAATATCCCGGCCTATAAGTTAGGTGTGTTGTTCAAGTAACCTGTTTAACACGAGTCCAACCCTTTTCTTCACTAGAACAAATACTACATTTAACTTTGGAGACTGGTGCGTCCTGAGTAGAAGTAGAGCATCTCATTAACAGACACACCTGACTAAGAGCACCGCTACACTAACTCGGTTCCTATTTTTCCAAAACTTTGCTAAAAAAAATCTCTAGATTTATTACATAAGAAATGAAGGCTTAATAATATATGTTTTGGCACAAATGAGTTTGGAACAAAACAAAAAATGTTTTTTAATCATTATTTTATACCTTACAGAAGTTTGGCTATTGCCCTGAAGCTGGTCATAAAGACTTCTACCGCGCTGGGTCTTTTGAGAAAATCACTATTTTATGGTTCTATGTCTAAACTATGTAAATGATTAGCTTCCTCTTGTGGTCTGTCACAGCATTTTTCTTGGCTTAAAATTATTGATATTAAGACTACACTATCTGTGTCCACGTTAATTGTCCTCCTTACCAGCTCACTATATTTACTACTAGAATGACAGTACAGTACAGCTGTTCAGACAGCCATCATTGTAAGCATGACATGCACTACCACCTCCATGCAGCTCTCTGATGTAATGTACAATATCTGCTCTCTGTACACAAATTTAATTCAGTTTAAATATTTAAAATGTTTAACAGATAGCCTGTAAGGTTACGTTTAATAACAAAAATAACATGTCATCCTCTGTATCTGGATTGAAACATATCAGGAGTCAGTGGCAGTGGTATTAGTTTGTGTCAGTGTCACTTAAACAGATCCTTCATTACAACACTAAAAACATAAATGTACAAATCAAAAAGTTAAAAGAATGAACCTGTGACCAGAATGTTGAAGTTGTGTGGATGATGTGTGTATGTGTCTCTTGAAAAAGAAAAACATTGGAAATACAGTTAAATGTACATGTCACACTGTATTTAAGTTCTGTGCTGCCTTAGCTATGCAATATAGGGGTTGGAAATGCCTTGACGATTGCCCTCGCCTTAAGATTTTATTTGCAGTTAATTTAAAATGTTAATGTTTTTGCCACTAGACATATTGGATAATGTTACTTTTTTCAGTTATAAACTGTTGAAAAGAAAATGTGTTACAAATGCTGATGCTTTTATTTTGGAACACAAAACATGACCTTAGCAAATGGATTTTAAAGTCGTAGTGTAATATAATGTGTGGTGACATCTAGTGGTTATAGGCAAGACAAGGAGGAAAAAGAAAATAGAAAGTTGGCACACTAACCACTTATTTCCTTCTTTTAGAGAACCACGGTGTTGCAGATTATAACCTGTGTTGCCAATGACAAATATTAATGGTGTCTAATGACAGATGAGGAATGATTTTGACCTGAGTGACTACATGTAGTGAACAGGACATGAATAATAGATATTGTCGCTGGATATTCATACTAAAAATCCAGCTACAGAACTTCTGGTTTTAGTGCTTAACTGCTCTGGAATTCGTATTTTTGGGGGGTGAGGAAGTTGGTTGTGTGGTGTGTGACAGGCAGGTACCTTTACTTAAATTAACTTGTTACAGATTGTTACAGATATACAGTTTGTATATATGAAGATTGAGAATACCTACCAGGATTGTTGGTCTAATTTATTTATTTATGACAAATATGTCTTTTTGGGCTAAAGTGATATCTGTGTCTAAAGAGATGTGATTGACTAAGTGTGAATGACAAAGAAGGTTAATAAATGTGATTAGCATTTTATGTTAATTATTGCTCAACAGTTGAGTGTTAAAAAACAAACAAATGTTGTCAAATTACACCATTTCAAAAAAACAAACAATGCAGACAATCACAACATGTATTTGGCTACTGTAACAGAGAAATGTATTTGATACACACCAGAAACAATTGCTTCATTAAAAACATCCATCCATCCATTTTCATCCGCTTATCCGTTACCAGGTCCCGGGGGCAGCAGTCGCCACCCAAATCACATTGCAACATGTCAACTCCCCAAACCTTCCTGCGGGTGGTGAGTCCACTGGAAGGTATTAACCGCCCTAACCGGGATTCGAAAGACTCGAGACAGATTCGAGACATTGCCTCTGGGCCAAAGCGCCACTCATTAAGAACGTCTTAATAAAAATCAGTATTGTCAAGTTTTGTCACACATTGTATCAAATATCAGATTTGCAGACAAGAAAAACACTTTTGAACCAGTGACTAAATCACAAAATCAGGAGATTGTCATTAAGTTTGTCTTTATTCTGCAAAACCTTCCTCATTTTTGTAAAGGAAAAAAAAATCTGAATGTTGAAGATATGAAAGTTAATGTTACTTTTATTTAAATTTCAGTTAAAATGTACATATTGCTTGGTGGTGTTTTTTTATTTGTAAATTATGTATGAAATAGCAATATTGCAACATTTCATTGTTTTTAAAAAATGAAAGTGCTGTCAAGAGGTACTTGTAATAAATGCTTTGAATGAGTTCATGTTGGGAATTTGTAGTTTGTCCCTGGATGTAGAGCTGGTAGCTACAACATGTGAAAATACAGGCTGGTGGTCTGCCTGCTGGGCATTGCTGCCTGACGGTGAGGTTCCACAAAAGTTTCTGGACTGTTGGGCAATACTTATACGGTTTGTAAGGTAAGGCCTGGGGCTGAGGCTGCTCTTGATTTCCGGACAACTTCTGCGACCTCTCTGAGCTTAGGGAGAGCAGCATCGAATGGGAAAGATGGGTGGGCTGGGCGAGGAACATAACCAATAGATCCTAGCGGAGTTGATCTTGCTGGGTCGCTGTATTGCTCCCTGAAGTGTTCCTCCAGCTCAGATTTTGTGATCCCCAGCTTCCCGCTTCTCTTGTCCTCTAGAAGCTGTCTTGCATGCTTGAAGGGGTTTTTGAAGTAGTTGCTCCTCTCCTTTTCCTTCCGCCTCCTGCGTTTGCGCTCTGCCCTCCGCAGGCTGGCAAGGTTCTTCTTCAACTCCTCCCACAGTGGTTTCAGGCCCTCCTTCTCCTCTTCGCCTGCTTTCCTCCACTGCTTTTGGAGCTGACGCCGCCTCTTCACCAACTGCTTGATCTCCCTCTCCCTTCTTCCCTTCTGCCTTGGCCCAACGTTCTGTCTTACAGCCATTACTCCAAACCTGCCTTTACACTCCT
>NW_007585120.1:265642-285853 GCF_000523025.1 Cynoglossus semilaevis | reverse complement strand
GCGGTGCATTGTTTCTGCTGGCCACTCACTCCGCACTTCTTTTTTTCCTGGTGGATCCTTAGGCCTCTGAAAGTTGTCAGCTTCTCCCAGCCACACCTGCATTTTCGCATTATCTTGTCATCATTGCCTGTGTCCGTTCCAGTCGTTACCAAAAAATCTGTCCGGGTTGGTCCTTCTTCCATCCATTCTTCCAACTATAACAAATAGTTATATACAGTATGTCAATTTGCAATACAAATGAATCCAAGGACATATATAGAAGAAACTGTAAAACACAATAAGCTAGAACTTTTATTAAAATAGATAAAGGCAAAGAAAAGAAAAACACAGCCAGGTAAACTAGGTAATGTTTGTTGTAAAAATTGTAAAGTAAGAACATTTAAATTAGGAAAGAGAACAAAAATAAAGGCTAAATTACCCAAGACAATGTTTAGAAATATTTAAGTTCCATACCTCAACTATCAAAAATGTTTTATAAATCATTGTCAGTGTTATAAAAGTTATGGTGCTTTACAAATCTATCTTTGATTTTATTTACATTAGGACATCTGGTACATGTTGAATCAGTATGTTTTTACATTAGACTTTATATTACATTTTTTTATATATATATATATCCTTAGTGTTTTATTATTGTTGTTATAATTGTTATTGTTGTTGTTATTGTTAAATCCGTTTGGAACTTAAAAGGGATGTAAAAGATGTTGAACAACTTAACCGCTAGGTGTTGCTAACTCGTATATAGTTTACCCGTATGAAAAAATATGCAATGTGTTCAACTATCGCTGTTTGCTTTTTTGTCAATACATATCTCTAATGAAGTCATATGACACAATGACGTTGTCATAGTAATGATACAGCTATGATGTGGCAGTGAGCTGCACGACAGCCCTCTGTGAATGAAAACTGACGCCGCTCTTCTGTTTGCAAACCACGGGAAGGCGGAAGTAAACCAAGTGGGAGGAGACTAAGGCCATTTAGAGCTTCTGCTCTTCGGCTGTCACGGTAAGGTCCCTGCAACATTTTCTCCACAAACTCTAATTTTAACCTCCCATAGTTGCACTAATTCGTCGGCTGAGGCTAGAACTGGCCCAGCAGATTAAGAGTTTAACAATCCCGACAAAGGCTTCCTTAAGCCTGCACTAAGAAGGTCATTCCTACGTTAGCAGTAGAAGTGTCCGGGCTGACACTGACAGACAGGCTCAACCTACCTTTTACCATTAGCGCTACGCTCATTCATCTTACACGAACAACTAAAAACATGCAAGAATGGGCCAATCAACTTTGTGTAAGTAGTCGATTCAATATTAACAGTCGTGGCGTTACTGTCGATACACAATAGGCCCAACGTCACGTTAACATCACTGTATTTCAATATTTGCGGCCATGCTAACATTGACGTCGTTCTAGCCTAGCGTGCTAGCCAGACATTTATTTACTTTGTGGCTCACTCAAGAAATGTAAGTCAGTCCAAGTATTGGTTTATATTATATTGTGCTGTGTCGAGTGTAGCACCAGTGTGGTGCTTACATACAATGTACATTTTCGTATAATACTGTCATAAGCCAACACTTTTGGGTGCTAATTAACTGGAGGTAGCGCTCTCCTCGATATAGGCAAAGTTGGGTCAACCTTATTTATCAAACGAGCGACCTTTGTGGAGTTTGAATTAGGAAACTAATATTATTATATTACCCTCTATATAAAGTGCGGGGAAACGTTCACAGACAGACTTGTCGTGTTGTGAAGTGTGGTTGAAAATAAGTCATTGCAAAGTGGGTTAAAATTTAAAAAATCTGTAAAAAATTAATGTATAATTTTTTTTTTTACTTTTGCCATTAGTAATCAGGTCGGTGAGTTCGAGGGCTGGAAAAGCCCAGACTTTCAGCGTCTTTGTTTCTTTCTTAAAATTGAATTTACGTTTTTGAACTACATCGAAAATAATCCACATTTGGTAGGTGTAGTTATTATATGAGCTCTATTTCCTCTTTAAAAGATATTAACACATCGATTTGTCTCTCTGAGTCTCTTCTGTGCAGTGGTAGCCTTACTGTAACCTGTGCATAATGTTTTCTGGTCAACAGTATCTGAAATTTAGAGTAGAAATCCATGGAGAGGCAACAGTTTCCCAGATTTTTATAGCGTTTTTATAGTATTTTTAAGTGTGTACTCACCTGATTGTAATTTATATTATTTCATATTCTTGGAATAAACACTTTGTAGGATCCCCCTGTTTTAACATTAGCTAAGTGTAGAACAACATTTAATTGTAAAGATGAATTTGAAGGTAACATCTTATTTACCCTCAACATACATCTTCACTGATCCAGGTATTTTTCTTTATTGAACGTATATAGACTATGTATTGCTGTGCAGTACTCAATACAAACTAAGCCAAATCTTGCTCTTTGCTGCCTTTAGCTAAGTGAATAGTGAAACTGATACCTCGTTCTAACAAGAGAATTACACTCGTGCTTTGTCCACATGTAGGTAGATATGTTTTGAAAACAGTGGGTCACCTTCTGGGGTTTTAAATCATTTTATAATGCATTTCTATTTACACCTAATAGGGTCACTTAAAGGTAACGCATAAATCATCAAACAGTCATGTATCTAATCTAATCTAATCTAGTTTACTTGTGTAACATCAACAGTAACAGTAACTGGCAAGGAACTATCCAGGATGATATATCACATTTATATTTAGTCACATTTACACTGTGAATAATAATAATAATATATATGCATTTTTGCCAACTTGGTCTCAACAAGTCTAGAAAATCTTTAACCTCTCTTTTTTTTCTCTCAACAATGCAACTATTCTACTAACGAACAGACAAAAGGTTTATGAACCTAATGGGTCATTGACAGATGTATTGAAAGTATCTTAAGGATGTCCCTCATTACCAAAGTCACCAGCAGTGGTGTATTTGTTGTACTAAAAAGAAAGTCAGTCATGTGATGACTTTAATGCAAAACATGCTATTTGTTGAACAGTATATGCATGTTGTTCTGACTGCAGACACATCCGTACCTCTGCTAAAGACTGGGAGAAATATTTAACTCCATTATATCACAAGGTCAAACTACAGCCAAAATCTGAACAAATGCATTCTTGGAGGCTAGCCACAATTTCCATTAGTTACGCCCAAATCTGTATTGATTTGTTAACCAATAAACTAGGCCAAAACAGAAGTACGATCAAAGGAGAGACTTGAAAGAAAAAAAATCACCAGTTTATCCTAAGTCAACTTTATTTAAACATCATTGATATAAAATAATGCAAATATACATTTCAAATAGGGGTATTTATTGGCAAGAATTTGGCGATACAATGCATATCACGACACAGGAGCAAGCTATGATATTGCGATATACTGTGATACTAAATATGACAATATATTGAATTTTTTATTTAACAAATTGTAGGAAAACTTTCAGCACAGCAAACACACAATGCTGTTACATGCTTAACATCAGGTATCTAAAATTGGAACAGAGGGATCTACATTTGTAACTGCTAGGAAGAAATAAAAGCAAGATAAAATCAACCAACACCATGAATATTTGCAGTATTGTGAAACAAAATATATCAGATAGATAGAAGATATATCAATGTATTAATATTTACTTACACCCCACAAACAAATAAACATTTTAGTTTGAGGTATTGTTTTACAGAGGGGTTATATCATGGAAAGAATTATGCAATGACCTTTAACAGAGGAGATAATGTCTTATCCATTGTTTTCTTTGTTGATGGATCACTATCATCCAGGACACAGGAATTCCTCTGTAGGAAAACCCTGTGCTTGCACTTCTAGTATTTCCTGCTATACTAGTGATTGTTACAGAGGATAAAAAGTCACACAATCTTCACCAGCATTCCTTTCACTATTTCTTTATTTTCTGCAGGAGAATCGACAATTTGGATCCAAGATGACGGACTCTAAGTACTTCACCACCACCAAGAAAGGTGGGAAGAACTAGTCTTTGTTATTTTATTATATGTGATGTCATTACGTTATGTTATATATTATATAATTCTTTAAAAAAACATGATCCTATCATCATTCAGTTTGATAACGGATCAACAACAACAGAACCATTACAAAAACCTAATGTGTTAAACGTAGAGACTATAATTAATTTAGAGGTTGTTTATCAATAAACCAATTGCTGCCAAGTCGGTTGTTTATTATATGTATATAATATATATTTGTAGTAGGGTAACATAAACAGGTAATCTATTTTTGTGCCTTTGTTCTTAAACCTTCTTAAATCTTAAACCTCTAGATTTTACATTTCCTGCTGTTCCTGGCTTTTCTCTCATATTCCACAGCCACACAGGTTCCCAGAGAGAGGTTGTAATAACAAAAGATAAACATAAGGGTTAATGTTTAGTCCTGTAAAGTGTGTGTATGTCAATTTGTGCATTAAGAAAGAGAATGTTTGTATATTCCCTTATGGATTTATCCACTGCTGTTTAGTGCGGTCTGCTCCGATGACTCTTTCAGAAGTTGGTAGTGATTAATGGCTCACTTTGCATGGGAAACTGGAGTAGGTGGTTTTAGGTTTAAACCTGAAACGATTACAGTTGTTCCAGCTCGTTTTATTCTTGCATTGCAGTCCATGCCATGGAGGTACTGTAGTAACACCTCAGAAGTATTAGGTTAATCTCTTCAAGTTGGAAAACTGAAGCAGTTAAGGAATATAAGAGTATAGAAGAAGAAGTCATTTATTATTTTCTCTGAAAAGCCAGTCATCCCAAATCTTTTTGCTAACAAATACATGAGACATTTCTGAATGCATGTTGATACAGGTAAAAAACAGTTGTCAGCTGTGAAACTCTTCTCCAAGCCTGACATTGGGTTTTAGCCCAATTTTTTAGTCTGTTGCTCTTTAACTATTAATTATGCCAACATGTGAGCATTTAATGATTTGACCTGATGTGGCATGAATTCAGTGTTGTGCTTGTGGCATCAGATTTTGGGAACTCAAAAGGGCAGCATTTTTTATTTTGCACAACTGCTTCTTCCACATTATGTATTCACCCGATTGCAGAGAGAGATAATTGATTCATGCGTTTGCCCACTCCTCAAATGTTTTACAAACAACTATTTGTAAGGTGTTAAGTACTCCTTATAAATTAACAGATGGTCTAATTATTCTGTTTCCTCTGGGTGTGTTTTTCAGGTGAGATCTTCGAGCTCAAGGCAGAGCTGAACAGTGACAAGAAAGAAAAGAAGAAGGAAGCTGTGAAGAAGGTCATTGCATCAATGACAGTGGGCAAAGATGTCAGGTGAGAAAACGAGAATGAATAACTGAATCTCAGTTAGAGTTAAGTTATAATCTTTCTATTTTAGATCAAAAATCAATTAAAATGTTGTTCTTTTTTTTAGTGCTCTGTTCCCAGATGTTGTGAATTGTATGCAGACGGACAACTTGGAACTGAAAAAGCTGGTCTACCTCTACCTGATGAACTACGCTAAGAGTCAACCAGACATGGCCATCATGGCTGTGAACACCTTTGTTAAGGTACGTTCTGTCAGCTCTGGATCGTTGTGTGAAATCCAAGTGGAACATCACTGTATTTGAATATTGTAGGAATACTGTAACTAGTAAGGGTTTAAAAAAGGTTTCATAAAAAAGATCTATCTACAATGGACTGTGTAATATCTCATATTCTGCTGTCAGAATAAAAATAAAAATGGTTTAATAGTTTAATTATCTTCATGCATTAACTGATTAACAACATTGTAGTCACATTTACCTTTAATTCTCCTTTAACTAATAAACATGACATGTTAATGAATGTCTTTGATATAATTTATTTTTGGGAAAGTTAATGTTAGCTCATTATAATAATTTCCTTTTGACAGAATAATTAGTACTAAACAAATAAATAAAATAAACACTGCATAATGTATCACGTCTGTGATTCACCAAACAAGGACTGTGAAGACCCCAACCCTCTGATCCGAGCCCTTGCTGTTCGTACAATGGGCTGCATCCGGGTAGACAAGATCACCGAGTATCTCTGTGAGCCGCTGAGGAAATGTCTGAAGGACGAAGACCCATATGTTAGAAAGACAGCTGCAGTGTGTGTAGCAAAGCTCCATGACATCAACGCTCAACTGGTGGAGGACCAAGGCTTTCTGGACACTCTTAAAGACCTCATCTCTGACTCTAACCCTATGGTAGGACTCGCACATCTGTATCTGACTGTTGCACTGTGAGCTCCAACATGACGTGCTTCCTCTCCTCTTTAACCTTAGGTTGTAGCAAATGCAGTGGCTGCACTGTCGGAGATCGCAGAGTCCCACCCCAACAGCAACCTAATGGACCTGAACCCTCAGACCATGAACAAGTTGCTGACAGCCCTGAATGAGTGCACAGAGTGGGGCCAGATATTTATCCTTGACTGCCTGGCCAACTACACACCTCGTGATGATCGCGAATCCCAAAGGTAGGAAGTAAACATCAGTGTCATTAACATTTGGTAACTTTGCTGAAGTTTGATCCGAAAGTAAATTAATTTCCTGCCTTTTTCTACCAACAACTACTAGCATCTGTGAGCGGGTGACTCCCAGGCTCTCACATGCCAACTCTGCAGTGGTGCTGTCAGCAGTGAAGGTATTAATGAAGTTCATGGAGATGCTGCCAAAAGACCTGGATTACTATGGCACTCTCTTGAAGAAGTTAGCACCTCCCCTGGTCACCCTACTCTCTGCTGAGCCTGAGCTCCAATATGTGGCTCTGAGAAACATCAATCTCATTGTGCAGAGACGGTGAGTTGCAGCAAGAGGTTTTTCAGCTGAAAAGCTGTAATAAAAGTGTTATTTAGTGAAGCTTTTTTCTCCTTTCAGCCCCGAGATTCTGAAACACGAGATGAAGGTTTTCTTTGTTAAATATAACGATCCAATTTATGTTAAACTGGAGAAGCTGGACATTATGATTCGCCTTGCATCTCAAGCCAACATTGCTCAGGTATCTTTACTTCAATAATAAATTATTGTTCTTAATGATACTGTAAATACATGCTGTATAATACTATAAACTACACAACAGCAAAATGTGTTTTTCCTGCCTCAGGTTCTGGCTGAGCTGAAGGAATACGCCACGGAGGTAGATGTTGACTTTGTCCGTAAAGCGGTCAGAGCCATTGGGCGCTGTGCCATTAAAGTAGAGGTGAGTAGTTTCTAGTTTATAACACCAAATTGTTCATCAGAATCTCTGATGTGTACGATTTGTCAACAAACTGATGGTTGTCCTCTGAAAAATAAAATACAGTTTTTTTAGGTCTACCTATTGATATGACTGTCAGGGCATTAAAACGTAAACACAACAAGTACAATAAAAATGTTTAATCTGAATAATCACCATAGCTGTGAATAAATCTCAATATATCATGATTATTCGTGATCATAATTTAGGATAAATGTCATTAAAGTAGGTAAATTACATTCAAAATGGGAACAAAAATGCTTTTTGAAATATATATTGCTATAACAGAATTCTGACCATGGCTAAAGATGTAAAAATAATTTTAACTAATCCTCACAGATTAATTAACATGAATAATGCATTAATTTTGACAACACCAGTTGTATTTCATTTTTGGTAAAGCAGTAACTTAAAAAAACAACCTATAGTTGACAACCAATGAGATTTATCATTTCTGACTCATTATGTCACTTCTCTTTCAAAGCTATAAATAATTAAGCTATGCTTCCTGATTTAATTAAGTTTTTGTCGCAATAATCAAAATAAAAAAGACTCACTAACTTACTTGAATTATAAAGTTGGATAATGTGTGAACAATTATCACGTTTCTGCTTAAAGTGACATAAGTGATATTAACACAACTTCTATCATTTGTGCTTTTAAAACAAAGTCAAGTGATTTCATGTTATCTAACATTTCTGTTACAGCTGTTTTTTTTAAGTGACAAATCCTCTTTTTACTCAATAGCAATCAGCTGAACGTTGTGTCAGCACCCTGTTGGACCTCATCCAGACCAAGGTCAACTATGTGGTGCAGGAGGCCATCGTGGTCATTAAGGACATCTTCAGAAAATATCCCAACAAGTAGGTTCTGTGTTAACATCAGGGGTCATAGTGTCATTTCAATAATTTCCAGATATGTCAGCGTGAAAGTTGTAAGATATAATTCTGTTACAATTCTGAAAGAATCAAATATCATTTTAATTCAACTCCAATGGAATCCTTCTAGATTTATCTCAGCAACAGGTCTTTCCGTTTTTTTCTTTTACTCAAAACTGAACAAAAATAGGAAAGAAGCACAAATTCAACATTTTCCTTCTTTCTGTCTGACTGTCTTTAGTTCCTTCCTTCCTTCCTTCCTTCGGTCTTTTTACACATTTGCCTTGTTCTTTAAAATGTCTCAGATCTTATGCAAAAACATTTCCCTCGGCTTTAATGCAAAAAGACAAGTGTGGAATCACAGTGAGAACCCCAGCAGCAATTGCTGCATTTGTAGTCAGCATTCTGCATCCTGCCTTGATTGTGCTGGTGAAAGGTCAGGCATTATGTGCTGGATCGTGACTTTGGCTGTGATTTCAACAGAGTAGATTTTTGTGGGAAATATGCTCCACTGTCGCACCGTAGTACAGCAAAGCCTTGCAGTCATGAGTCTCTGAGGAAGAAGCTTCAAATAACTTTCACCACACCCTGGTTCTAGCCTCCAGCCATGAGTCACTTAGTCACTGCCCTGTTAAACTTTTCTCTGTTATGATAAAGAAAGTTTAAACTGTAGTTTTTACCAGTTTCTGTTAGAGCCTAAGGTTTTCGTCTTTTGGTTTCTCTGAGCCAACCTTCACTTTACACACTGTAATACAGTTTTATGTTGATAGTAGTAAAAGCAAATCATTTCATGATACTTGTACTCTACATGTCTGTATTTCTGTGCAGAGGTCTGTTTAGTATGCTAATTTGTTTGTGACTTTCTGACAGGTATGAAAGTGTGATCGCTACTCTGTGTGAAAACCTGGACTCTCTGGATGAGCCGGAGGCACGTGCTGCCATGATCTGGATCGTGGGAGAGTATGCTGAGCGCATTGACAATGCAGATGAGCTGCTGGAGAGCTTTCTGGAAGGTTTCCATGATGAAAGCACTCAGGTGTGTGTGTGCATGTGTGTCTGTGTGTGGGTGTTTAATAAGAGCAGTAGGGATCTTTTTTTCAAAATGTGTTGAAAGTGTAGTTTAAATGACCAACAGTAATTGGAATATGTCACTGGCAGTAGGCAGCACACATTAGGAGTAAATAGAACAATTTGTTGTATGTTGCAAACCACTGGGAAAATAAAAATGAAAATCCATACAAATACACTGAAGAGGTACAGAACTACTGCTGCAACATAATCTGTGCTAAATTAAATCAGTTACAAAAGTAACATGCAAAATGGCATAACAGGCCAACAAGTTCCCATTCATCCTTGTTGTCGCTGCTAAACGCTGATGCCATCTCCAGAGGAAGATGAAGAGCCTCCTCTGCTTGGCTGTTGTCAGCCTCACCAGCAGCATCAGTTCCAGTCTGTTCGTCTGTTATCTGTTGCTTCATTGTGGTTTGGCTTTATATATATTATGATCTTCAGTATGGGATTTTCATTCGGGACTTTATTTGCATTCTCTGTGGAAGTCCATATGGAAGTGTGGCCTTTTTTTGTCTTTAGGAACGTCTTAATGATTTTATTTGTGTAATTATTTAATTAGTGCAGTAGCTGCATTCAGTTGTCGCGAGTGTAGACGATGCCCCCTTGTGGCTATAGATGGTATTCGGCACTAATTTTAATAGTTCGGAATATGGGTTGCTGGACCAGAAAAACTACTAAAAAGTGACATATAGAAGGAAAAATACGGTACTGCATTTAGTGTTTCTTAATTACACTTTGAATAACTTTTTCAACGTGCCATGAAGTTACTCTTATGCCATACTCGTAGTTTGGGGTTTATTATTTATATCTAACCAGAGGTGGGTACAGTAGCCAAAAATTGTCCTTAAGTAAAGGTACTGTTACTTCAGAATAATATTAGAATAAGTGGAAGTAAAAAGTAGTCATCCAAATAGTTACTTGAGTAACTAAGAGTAAAAAAGTACATGGTGAAAAAACTACTTAAGTACTGAGTAACTGTTGAGTAACATTTATTTTTTAGATTTTTTTATGTGCATTCAATTAGATAAACACAATTACAGAGGAGAATTTATCCCATCAACAAACTAATAAAACAAATGAATTAAATACCCTAAAATAAAATCATCTTTAGGTAAGTTAAAGTACTTCAATAAAAAATATAAATTAATTAATGCTACAAGCAGATCGAGCTCAGCACAGAGCACTCATGTAACCTAACAGGACAAACATTCGCCTATCCACAGCAAAAAAACAAAACAAAAAAAAGATTTGTAGGTCAAACTTATCGCAACGTTTCCTCAAGTTGGACGATGAGCTTTTGAAAGCTGAAATATCCGTCTGTTTGGGCCGACACAGAAGACCACATGATGAAACTGCTGTTCCACACTGTAACGGAAACGTACTTTTAATATGAGGCCAAGGGTGTGCCTCCTTGTCCTCTGCCATTTTCTGCTGTGGTGGATATTGACCGCTAAAAGAATCCATCCTGCCGCCGAGATCAAGTATGGTCACGTGACGAGACTGCGCAGCAAGAACTACATTTCATTGGTCACAGTCGCGTGGTAGAGCCTTGGGCGGAAGTTACTCTCTGACAAAATAAAAGTAGAGATACTTGATCATGGATCAATAGAGAATATAGCTAAAGCTTTATCCAGTATACCTGTAACGAGCTCTGTATAGCGTAATGTAGCGGAGTAAGAGTACTGTTTTTTCTTCATAAATCTACTCCAGTAAAAGTAAAAAGTATAGTGATTTAAAGCTACTGCTTGAAGTATTTTATTTTGAAAAACCTACTCAAGTAAATGTAATGGAGTAAGTGTAATTCGTTACTACCCACCTCTGTATCTAACATATATTGCGTATTTTCCCAGACTGACCTTTAACGTATTTGCAAACTACTGAGCACTGAATGAAGCACTGAGAATTACGGTTCTACATCAGGTCATTCTGCTCAGCACTTCTCCACTCCTCCACTCACATTTATTCAACTAGAAAAGCATTCTGGACATCTCGTTTTTTTTGTTTTTTTTTTGTAGTTTTGTTTTTATTGTTTGTCTAAACGATATGTGTGCCTTTTTTGCTATGGTCTGTACGTGGCGTCCTTTCATCCTCCGGGCTCCCTTCGCAACAGGTGCAGCTGCAGCTGCGGACAGCCATCGTCAAGTTGTTCCTTAAGAAGCCAACAGAGACCCAGGAGTTAGTGCAGCAGGTGCTCAGCCTGGCCACACAGGTGAGGACAAATAACTACATCTAGAGGTTCTCATCTTTAGATTCAGATCGTTGAAATACTTTTTAAAGTGTATTCTTATTACCTTGTGGTACACAGGAGTATTGGACCTGTTTATGGAGCTGAACAACACAAACACAAGCTTTCATCAAAACGTGAATAATCACCCTTAATTATTCCAATATTTTTTTAGGATTCTGATAACCCAGACCTCAGGGACCGTGGCTACATCTACTGGCGTCTGCTGTCCACAGACCCTGTGGCTGCCAAGGAGGTGGTTCTGGCTGAGAAGCCCCTGATCTCTGAGGAGACGGATCTGATTGAGCCCACTCTGCTGGAGGAACTCATCTGCCACATCGGTACTCTAGCCTCTGTCTACCACAAACCTCCGAGTGCCTTTGTGGAGGGCAGGGGGCAGCACAAGAGGCTCCCAGGATCTGGTGGATCGGTAGTCATTTTCCTTTTTTTTTTTTTTTTTAATGCTGGAGGCCAAAGGTGTTTGTTTACTTTCACCGACCTAGCTTTTTCTGATGCTGCTGCCATGTTTACCTTCCACTACCATTTGCTGGGTAACATTTCTCCAGCAGTGTCAGACCATGCAGCTTTCTGCCTTCAACACATTACTTCTACTTGCTGTTGTTTTCAACAGTTACAAACTTTATGTTGTCAGTTTAAAACAAAAAAAGGCCCCGAGTTTGTTTTTAAAAGTAAACAGTAGAACTACAAAGCTGATAAAGGGCTGTTTTTGGCAGGTCATAAATTGTCTAATCAGCTCTTGAATCTGGTTTCTGGTGTAGGGAGATACACCAGAGACACAAACATGTATACAAAACTAGGACAAGGTCAATTTTACATAGTATGTCCCCTTGAAGTTGGTGGCTCTAGTTACAGTCCAGCAACACTTTGGTGTGTTGAGCAACATCAAACCTCCCCTGCTCTCTCAGTAAATTACTGTACTGAGTACAGCCCACTGCTCTGGTGTAGACAGTGTTAATCATTGAGGTGTTTCACAGATGGGTAAAATGTACCGTAGATTAATTTCCGTTATAGCATTAGTAGAGTCCTGAAAAAAGTCAATAACAACACCAGATGTCATTTTTTGTTTCCTTTTTAAAAATCTTTTATAGTGCAGAGAGTGAGAGCCCTGATGCCGTTTCTGCTGGTGCAGCAAATGAAGTCGCTGCTGTCATCCCGTCCCAGGGAGACCTGCTGGGAGATCTCCTTAATCTGGATCTGACACCACCTGCCACCACAGGACCACCACCACACTCTGGTGGCATGCAGTTGGGTGCAATGGACCTGCTGGGAGGAGGACTGGACAGCTTGGTAGGAGTTTTCTACAAACCATTGCTGAAGTGAACTTTTGAATTTAATATTTTCTCTTTGATGCCTTTCGTTCCTTTTCTTTTCTTCCACTTTTCCTTTGACTCTTTGTGTTTTCCTGTCCTCTGTTCAATGCTGCACCTGCAGATGGGGGATGAATCTGAACCGGTAACTGCATGGAGGGAAAGGGAACAACACTTATGAATGTGTCATTTTAGGACGATACAATTTTTCACTGTATATGTCATCCTCCAGTTTTTATGATATAATGTCAGGAATGCATGTTGTTGAAAACACTGAATCCATCTCTTTTCCTCTTTCTGGGCGGTCGCTCAGCCACCCATTCCTCTGCGGTCCGACACTCCTCGGTCACCTCCGCTCCCACATCAGTCCTCTTCATCTCCAGAAAACAGTCTGACTGAGGTTGGTCCTCTCTGGACCAGTTCAGACCAGCATTAGCCTTATGTAGATCCAGGTTTCCCCCCTCTGATCAGCACTTTCCTTTTAGCAGTTCTAAAAACCACCATGGTAGACAGAGGTTAAAAATTGAGAAATCTTTGCTGCTGTTTTTGTGGTGTTAGATCAAACCCCATAGATGTCACTGACTCACCCTGCTGTTGCCCTCTCCTGTCATCTTTCCATTCACATCAAATCTGCCAAACTTATCTGTTCAACAACATTTTAATGTCAGTAATTTTTTGTTTGTTTCAGCTTGGTGGAGACCTTGGAGGAAGTCCTGCTGTAAGACATTTCCCTCCTGTTGAATTAAGATATCTTTGTTTGAATCAGAGTAACATTAAAACTAACATGCTGTGCTGTGTCACAGATGGGAGCTGGTTTTGGTGCTGCACCGGCTGCAATGCCACCTGCTTTCAGTGCTCCTGTGAGTGGAGGTCTGGAGGACCTTTTTGATCTTGGTGGTGGAGTTGGAATGCCTCTAGGCTCCTTCTGTCCTCCCAAAACTGTGAGCTTAAATGATATGAAAAGAAACATAACACAAAAAGGAAGTTACTTGACACTGAATGTAAAATTCTTTATTCATTTCAGGTTTGGCTCCCGGCCATGAAAGCTAAAGGTCTGGAGATTTCAGGCACCTTTGTTCGTCGTGCTGGAGTCATCCAGATGGAAATGACCATCACCAATAAAGCAATGAGTGTAATGACTGGTTTTGCCATCCAGTTTAACAGAAACAGGTAAGAAGTCCTGCTCATTTTAATAAACAGAACGACCCATTTACATTTACACAGCATTCATTTTCAGTTTGATTTTCCCTTTAGCTTTGGTCTTGCTCCAGCTGGTCCAATACAGGTACCGTCTCCTCTCAGCCCCAACCAGAATATTGAAGTGAGCCTTCCCCTCAATACTGTTGGACCTGTAATGAAGATGGAGCCTCTAAATAACCTGCAGGTGAAAAAAACGTTCTTTACCCATACCCTAATCTTTACTGTCAAGTTTGTTTGTGTTATTTCTGCACTCCATGGCTGCAATGATTAGACGGCTAATAAAGGTCTAATTAAAAATCTGTTTGAGTGACAGCTATCTGCTAAGTAATTAATTTGAGAGGGTTTTTATGCAAATTAAACATTTTATTCCATCATTTGACGTCTTGATGTGAAATGTGCTCCT
This sequence comes from Cynoglossus semilaevis, assembly GCF_000523025.1. Classification (NCBI taxonomy): domain Eukaryota; kingdom Metazoa; phylum Chordata; class Actinopteri; order Pleuronectiformes; family Cynoglossidae; genus Cynoglossus; species Cynoglossus semilaevis. Next base: position 271,522 of record NW_007585120.1, on the reverse strand, counting down.
TTTTTTGCTCCTCTGTGAGTTCCCTTCATTATTATGTTATTAAGACAACAGTAATAGTCATCTGATGAGAATTATCATCCATAATTTATCAACCATAATCCAAACCAGAGACACAGCATCACTTATCAACGGTGACATGAACTGTTCTGCAAAGCTACAGTTAGCAAAAGTGATCACTTCAACAGCTGGCACTAAAACTAAAATGGACAGTTTTTCTATTGAATTTCATTAACTCCTTGAATGACATGGCCTGAGACATATGCAGTAAACATGAAAACTTCATACTAATCTGATTGATCCATTGCCTAATTTGTGTGATTGTGAATTTAAAACTCAGCTACTCAGTGAGGCAGAACACAGAGCAGCAGAGGTTTGCTTTTGATCAGGTTGGTTCTTTTTTGGCAGGTCATAAATTGTCTAATCAGCTCTTGAATCTGGTTTCTGGTGTAGGGAGATACACCAGAGACACAAACATGTATACAAAACTAGGACAAGGTCAATTTTACATAGTATGTCCCCTTGAAGTTGGTGGCTCTAGTTACAGTCCAGCAACACTTTGGTGTGTTGAGCAACATCAAACCTCCCCTGCTCTCTCAGTAAATTACTGTACTGAGTACAGCCCACTGCTCTGGTGTAGACAGTGTTAATCATTGAGGTGTTTCACAGATGGGTAAAATGTACCGTAGATTAATTTCCGTTATAGCATTAGTAGAGTCCTGAAAAAAGTCAATAACAACACCAGATGTCATTTTTTGTTTCCTTTTTAAAAATCTTTTATAGTGCAGAGAGTGAGAGCCCTGATGCCGTTTCTGCTGGTGCAGCAAATGAAGTCGCTGCTGTCATCCCGTCCCAGGGAGACCTGCTGGGAGATCTCCTTAATCTGGATCTGACACCACCTGCCACCACAGGACCACCACCACACTCTGGTGGCATGCAGTTGGGTGCAATGGACCTGCTGGGAGGAGGACTGGACAGCTTGGTAGGAGTTTTCTACAAACCATTGCTGAAGTGAACTTTTGAATTTAATATTTTCTCTTTGATGCCTTTCGTTCCTTTTCTTTTCTTCCACTTTTCCTTTGACTCTTTGTGTTTTCCTGTCCTCTGTTCAATGCTGCACCTGCAGATGGGGGATGAATCTGAACCGGTAACTGCATGGAGGGAAAGGGAACAACACTTATGAATGTGTCATTTTAGGACGATACAATTTTTCACTGTATATGTCATCCTCCAGTTTTTATGATATAATGTCAGGAATGCATGTTGTTGAAAACACTGAATCCATCTCTTTTCCTCTTTCTGGGCGGTCGCTCAGCCACCCATTCCTCTGCGGTCCGACACTCCTCGGTCACCTCCGCTCCCACATCAGTCCTCTTCATCTCCAGAAAACAGTCTGACTGAGGTTGGTCCTCTCTGGACCAGTTCAGACCAGCATTAGCCTTATGTAGATCCAGGTTTCCCCCCTCTGATCAGCACTTTCCTTTTAGCAGTTCTAAAAACCACCATGGTAGACAGAGGTTAAAAATTGAGAAATCTTTGCTGCTGTTTTTGTGGTGTTAGATCAAACCCCATAGATGTCACTGACTCACCCTGCTGTTGCCCTCTCCTGTCATCTTTCCATTCACATCAAATCTGCCAAACTTATCTGTTCAACAACATTTTAATGTCAGTAATTTTTTGTTTGTTTCAGCTTGGTGGAGACCTTGGAGGAAGTCCTGCTGTAAGACATTTCCCTCCTGTTGAATTAAGATATCTTTGTTTGAATCAGAGTAACATTAAAACTAACATGCTGTGCTGTGTCACAGATGGGAGCTGGTTTTGGTGCTCCACCGGCTGCAATGCCACCTGCTTTCAGTGCTCCTGTCAGTGGAAGTCTGTATGACCTTTTTGATCTTGATAATGGAGTTGGAATGCCTCTGGGCTCCTTCTGTCCTCCCAAAACTGTGAGCTTAAATGAGATGAAAAGAAACATAACACAAAAGTGAAGTTACCCGACACTGAAGGGGAAATTCTTTATTTATTTCAGGTTTGGCTCCCGGCCATGAAAGCTAAAGGTCTGGAGATTTCAGGCACCTTTGTTCGTCATGCTGGAGTCATCCAGATGGAAATGACCATCACCAATAAAGCAATGAGTGTAATGACTGGTTTTGCCATCCAGTTTAACAGAAACAGGTAAGAAGTCCTGCTCATTTTAATAAACAGAACGACCCATTTAGAGTTACACAGCATTCATTTTCATTTTGTTTTTCCCTTTAGCTTTGGTCTGGCTCCAGCTGGTCCATTACAGGTACTGACTCCTCTCAGCCCCAACCAGAATATTGAAGTGAGCCTTCCCCTCAATACTGTTGGACCTGTAATGAAGATGGAGCCTTTAAATAACCTGCAGGTGAAATAATGTTCATTACCCGTACCCTAATCTTTACTGTCAAGTTTGGTTATGTGTTATTTCTGCACTCCACGGCTGCAATGATGAGACGGCTAATAGAGGTCTAATTTAAAATCAATTTGATTGACAGCTATCTCTGTCTGCTGAGTAAATAATTTAAGGTTTATTTTGTGCAAATTGAACATTTTATTCTATCATTTAATGTCTTGATGTAAAATGTGCTCTATTTTTGGTCATCTGTGAGTTCCCTTCATTATTATGTTATTAAGTCAACAGTAATAGACATCTGATGAGAATTATCATCCATAATATATCAACCATAAACCAAACTGGAGACACAGCATCACATTACCAACAGTGACTTGAACTGTTCTACCAAGCTACAGTTAATGCTCTGAGAATTTAGACAACATTTCCTATTGAATTTCATTAACTCTTTGAAGGACATGGCCTGAGACATATGCAGTAAACATGAAAACTTCATACTAATCGTATTCATCCATTGCCTAATTTGTGTTATTGTGAATTAAAAAAGACCAACATAGCTACTCAGTGAGGTAGAACACAACAGCAGATGCTTGCTCTTGATCAGCTTGGTTCTTTTTAACTGCCAGTGTGTTTGTAAGATGCTTTGTACAGCTGGACAGAACAGATAGGAGAACTAAGAGGAGTGATGGAAGTGGGTGGTGGTGGTGATTAGTGACTCCTGGTGCGTTTCCTTGAGCCTCAGCCATCCTGCTAACATTTGTATCTCTGCTGCCTCCAGTACCTGCTTAGATGGTTTCCACTGTCAGATTTTCTTGTCTTTAAGTTGCCTTTGCATCACTCCATCACCTTTCATCGCACATTACATAATTCTAGGAAAATTATCTGACGTTGCAGCATGAAGTGCTAGCCACTGTTTATGGTACCGAAGACCATTAGTAGTGACACTTGATTTGTTTTGAATTTACATTGTAAAATATAAAAGCGTTAAAAGAGTTGTGCAAAGAAACACTTAACAATTCATCAGTTGTCAACTGAAATGCTTTTGTGATAGGGTGCTTCATTATCTAAACGTTGGCCGTGTATTTGTAAAACACTTTGCAGATGATTAGCATGATGTTGAGCTGTTAAGGTGTGTCAAGTTATTGGTTAATGTGTTCAAGGCTTCCTTCACACGCCTTCTTCAAGGGACATGAAAAAAGAAAAACATACAAATTAGCAGCTGTATAAAATTTCAAAAGAAAAATATATTGGCAAATGCTGTGTTTTTTCAGCAAAAACAGGGAGGGTGAATGTAGTATTTGCCCTGCGGTTCACACACACATCTTCCTGTACACTGGGCATACATCATGTTGACCATATTTCAGTAATTTCTTTACAGAGTAGCTGTTATAGTTGGTAAACATTGAGGAAACGGTTACAGTTGCTGCAGTCTCTGCATTGCACCCAGAAATCAGATCCCCTTATAAATTATTAACAAGTTATACTTGTGCTTCTCCCTGGTTGAACTCACGGTGTCTTTCTTTTGCCACTAATTTACAGGCACAGGTGAGTTGAAATACTAATGTACCTCAACTGTGTCTTTTAATCAAATCAGTTTCCTTGTACCTTACCTAGAGTCCTAACATTGTAAAAGAATATTGCGTGAGGGATGTGGAGCATTCAGTCAGATCCACACAAACACAATAAAAAAAACTCCATGAACAGACATGTCATTTTTATCTCATTCTTAGTATTAAACACACTAGTGGTGTTTATTCTGACACAGCTGGGCCATATGAGCTTAAAAGGTGAACCCCCTTCAAGCCTGATATTTTTGGCATTGACACAATATTTTATTCCTAGTACACTGAAAGCATCACTATCAATAATCTCTTCATTGTTAGTCCAAAGACTGTTTCTTTAAGAACTTGCCCCATGTCCTGGGTCCTGGTGACAAACTTGCATGACATCAGAGCAGCTCTTTACTTTCCAGTTTCCAATTAACCTTCATGCTAGATATAGTGACTCTTCAGACTCGGTTCATGACTTGCCACCTACAGACAAATCAAGCAACTTTCAAGTTGAGGATTGGTGCTAGTGTTGGTGTTGGCTGTAATAGTGACAATGATCCTCTTTTCTGTTGTCTCTCTTTTTCCTCTGTTTAAAACAAAAACTTGGAAGGTAAAGAAGAGAAACATTAGGATACGTTTCATAGCTTTTCTATTTTTTAAAACCTATTTTTTATTATTTGCCTCTCATATCAGCCAATAAACCTTTGTCCATAATATCTAGACTATCGTAGGAATCACAACAATGTATGTGATTTGCTTTTTTTTTTTTTTTTTTTTTAATTGCCTCATTGTAGTTGTCAGACTGTGAGATGCCCACAGCACTTGACTCCTCTTCTTCAGGAAACATCAGTTCTAAACCAAAGGGAGGAAATCCTTTAAGAGCACTTGAAAAAGTACTAACTAATGTATTGCCTCTTTGTTACTAATTGATATATTTACTGTTGCAGGTGGCCATTAAGAACAACATTGACGTCTTCTACTTCAGCTGCCAATATCCCATCAGTGTGTTGTTTGTAGAGGATGGAAAGATGGGTGAGTGTGTCGCTGCTAAAACTCTTCACACACAAGCCATAAATCTCCCTGCTGACGTCAACAAAAAGCTTATACGTCAGTCAGCTCTTCATTTCAACTGCACTGAACATGTGTACAGCGTGTAACATGCTGCCAATGCTGCCACGTTTATTTTTTTGGTTAAAGTCCTGGTAGGGTTTTCTACAGAGCAAAGCAGCAGGGCTGTGGCTGAAAGCTAACTCTCTAAAGCCTAAGAAAACTAAAAATCTCCTTATATCACTCATACACACTGCAGATTTGTTAATGCACTAGGCTTGTTGTTTTTCCCTAATTCTGCATAAGCTTTCTGTTGTTTATCCAGCGTCTGTGTTTCTTTGTCCACAGAGCGACAGGTGTTCCTTGCCACATGGAAAGACATTGCAAATGAGAACGAGTCTCAGTTTCAGATCAAAGACTGCCATCTCAACTCAGGTGAGAAAGAACTACAAAGAAGAGGGAGGACTAGAACAAGAGCACACACACCTTACATTTCACGCTGTCACCGTCGGTGTCTTTAAATGTATGATGGATGAGAGGAGCAGTAAAGATTACAAATTTAGACTCTTTTTCACCATGCAAATTGTATTTGATGAGAACCCCCTATTTAGGTATGGTAATTTAATTTTACACAAACATCACTGCTGCTGAACTGGGGGAAGATTTCTAATGACAGCTTAATAGAGATTTCCCTTGACAGATTCAATTTTTTTTTCATGAACAAAGAGAGCTTCAAGTCCTGCCTGAGCGCTGCAGAGGCTAAGAAGAGTTCATCTCAAATTAGAGGCTGCAGCTCTGCTGCACAGATTGTAGAATGATTTTAAGAGATGTTAGGTGAAAAGAAATCGTTCAGACTCATTTAATGACTGTGTCTGTAGACAAGCATGAAGAATTACAAGGTGTGGGGGGGGG
>NW_007585120.1:260943-265610 GCF_000523025.1 Cynoglossus semilaevis | reverse complement strand
CATTAAATACACATGCATCCTGGAAAACTTGAATCCCGGAACATGAATGAGCAACTCTTCAGTCAGGAAAAACGTATGGAAATGAAAATGGGTTAAAAGTTATGTACAGCCATGTCTGTTGTGACACTCTCTTTAATGGGTGATGTTGAAGCATCCTGGTGGTGAAGTGTCCCACATAATGCTACCAGCTAATCAAATTTGCATGTCACCTTGGTGCAGCGCTCATGTTTTCATTGACTTTGGCACAAGATTTAGTCACATTTCAGCACCTAGAGACTAAGACAAGGTTCCAGACTGTGAGAATTGGGAGTTTTTTCTCAATACCATCTGTTGAAAAACAATAACAGCAATTTGTGACGTAATCATTTGTCTTCTATGCTGTAGCAGCCGAAAAGAAATAGAATGAGAAACCCTGGGAAAAAACAGTGTGTAAGTTCAATTATTAATTATTTTGTATATTTTTTCTCTCCTTTTACAGACACAGCCTCTAACAAACTCCAGACCAGTAACATCTTTACCATAGCCAAGCGAACTGTGGACGGTCAGGACATGCTCTATCAGTCCATGAAACTCACCAACGGCATCTGGGTGCTGGCTGAGCTAAAGATCCAGGCAGGAAATCCAAACTACACAGTGAGTACAGGATCTAGACAAATTCCTGTGTGATCCATGATAGACTGACGAAGTATTACATAAATATTTTAAACCACAAACCATGAAGCTTCTCCTGTGCTGAAAACACAGTTTGAATGGTCAAACTCAAGGCCCACGGGCCAAATGCAGTCATCAACAAGTCATTTTGTGTGGGAGCTTAAAAACTACATTTGCCTTATAATAAAGACTAATATTAATCAAGGAAAACATTTACATTAAGCATCTTGAACAAGTTGTTTAGACCGAAATTTAGAAATGCTCCTCACAACACATCTGACAGTGGCAGTGGTTGAGGAGATGTCCTCCGTTCTGACTGTGGTCCCTTTAAAGGTGCGAGAAGGTGGTTTTACACACCCTCTGCTGTCGTCACTGTATGACTGAGGCACTCGGCCTCGGCAGCTGCTGCTTTGATGAGAAACATGACAGTGCTTGCTGTGATGCACTGTTTCATGCATTAAAAAGCGCAGCCCTGGTGGGCTGTGCACTAGTGGAAGTGTGTCTCTATTTTGTGTGTGTGTGCATGCGTGTGTGCTTATAAGTACATTAGTTAATACATGTATTTTCCATGTCCTTCATTGCTCATCTCCTCTTTGTCTTGCTACGGTCACAGCTTGTACAGGCATTGTAATAGTGAACGATTGGTCCAGAACGGTGACCTTGACTCAACTGTCCTCCCCCTCATCACTCACTCTGCCTCCAGAGCTTTTTTTCTCCCTAAATCACTGTCATTTAGTCATTTTATTTTATTCCATCTAAACATTTGTTGTTTCCTCTTTCCCATTAATTGTGAATTTTAATTTGCTTCACTTTACACCATTTTAATTAAGTCCCTTCAGTTGTCATGTCACTCTGGTCTAGAAATAGTTATTTTCTACCAAATTATCAATTTTAGTTTTTTCTTTATCTTCGGAAATGTATTAAGCTTGAGTGTTGAGCTTTAATTGAAGAGATTGTTTTATGATCAGTTTCAGGCTTCTCCTGTTATTTCCTCTTGTGTCTATTTTATATTTTATGAAATTTAAAAAAGTCTTAACAATAGCTAGAAATAAAAATAACATTTTTATTTGCGGATAGCTTGTATCGTGTGAAAACCTGAGGTTACCCTTCTCCAGCTCCAGCGTCTTGATTCCTACACTCTCTGGGCACAGCACATTAAAAGCCCAGCTGGCAAAGCTATTTTTAGACTTGAAGAAGTAATGCTCTGCTGCCCCCAATATTTTGTGTGTTCAATGAAGGATTGCTTTGGGTTTGTCTCTTCATCAGGGGTCACTACAGTGGTAGTGCACATGATTGTGAGTTGACAGTTGAAACATCAGATGCTCTTACTGATGTAACTCAAAGTAGGGATGAGATTAGCTGGAATCAAACCCTTAATCTTCTGGATAACAGACATGTGACCTACCACTGCATTCAGTCCAAAATAATGCATTTAACAGAAAATAAACATACGTACCTTTAATGTGGCACTTTTATTACATTACATCCTTGCTCCTGTTTTAGGTTTTGTGGCCTATTTTTATGATATATTAAGACTTGGTCAGCTTTAAAACTCCCATGGTGCCTCACTACCTTAAATGGAAAATTATAGCAGTGTTCTGATTCCTTTTTTATGAACCTCTATGCTTTTAACTGGGTTAGCTCAGGTTGACTGAAAGATAAGAAGAATGTATTTGTTTAGTGACTTGATATTGGTCACTGAACCCTGGTATGAGGACGCTGCTATTTTACAGAAATTCAATAAAGATTACATCATTTCTCAGATAGGCTATAAGGTGAACACATTTATCGTTTCATCTCACTCCGACGTCTGGGAACTACACGATCTCAACTTCATAAAAAAAAAACGAGGTACGTTAAACTTACATTTATTCGCTAACTAAATACAACACTCATCAATCATAAAAAAAAAACTTTTTTAAAACATATATACATACAGTATGTACAATATATAAAACAACACAAAACAGCATATGGAAATGACTTGTTATATTAACAATGCAACCATTGCAATACAACTGTGAGGCTACACATGAAATGTTAGTCTTCACTGTCGGTGTCAGGGCAGTTGTCATCCTCCTTCTTTTCGATTTCATGTTTGTTTGCACAGTGGCAACACCTACACAGGTACTGTACAACAGAGTTCTGCAGAGACGCAAGACACATTGGGGCCGGATTTCTTGTTTCTCTTAATTCTCCACTGAACCTCATACTTTAGAATACTTTAATTTCTTTAGAAAGTTGTATTTGAATTAAACAAAAGAAATACAATGTTAATCAATTACCCAGAGTGGGGCAAATACAGAAGATAAAGAAATTAATTTAAAATGTATTTGCCCTGCTGTGCCCACCTTGCTCTCCCAGAGGAGACTCACCCCTTACTTTGAGAAACAGTGACTTAAATTTACTTGTCTCTTTTGTCAGTATAATTTAAAGAAGCTGATTTAAAAAAGACTTAATTTATTTGTAACAAATGGTTGACACACAAAACTGACTTGTAACGGTTAATGTCCTTTATTTATCAATGAACAGTGCACCTGCTGTGCTTCAGCAACAGTCTCTCTCAGTAGCTGTAGCTGCCTGTGCACACTCCTGAGTCCGTCCTCCCACTCTGATCTGGGCTCCTACTAATATGATGAGAGGTCTGATTACTGAAATTGCGCTCACCTGCGTCCAGTGCTGCACCCGCGACGCCACTCCCCTGCTTTTCCTGCTACAGCTGAGCACTAACCTCTGCCGTGCCCCCGCATTATGATTTTAGTAAGCTGGTATCATTATTTATGCAATGCACTCTGCATGGTAACACAGTTGTGTGGCCTATACTAAATGTTGTCAAGGCAACCTGGATATTTATATATAGATTATACTTATTTTTTGAAGCTGGTCTTTGTGAACAGGAAATGTTAATGTTGCAGCAACTGGGGGAAATGGACCACATTTTTTATTTTCCTAAAATGACAACAACCAAAAATAACTGAAATGTATAAGAGGTGAAGAGTTGGTCCAAACAGTGGTGCTGATAAAGTGACAATAATTTTAAATTAGAACATTTCAGAAAAGCCATAAAAGTTTTGGTTAAATACTATGATTGGAGGCTTTAAAATGTTGTTGTGTTTTAGATTGTAAGAAGCTCCTCCTGAGCTTATGTTCATGTTGTAGAAATGTAATTGAAAACCAGTTATTTTATTTTTTTTGCTATGACACATGGAGCAGCTCATTTGTCATCACGTCACCATGGCAACACTGTGACTAGAGATATTGGCTGATTTTTCTCTTCCTGCCTCATGGTTCAGAGGATTTTTGTTAAACAGAATGTCAACATACACACACAAACTCACTATTTTATTAATTCCATTGAGACTGTGTTTAAGTGGAGTGCATATTTAACAACTGAAGAAAGTCACTTCTTAGGTTGTTCATATACTGTGCTCAGAGCTCAGTAGGTAATTCAACTTCAAAATGTTTATTTAATTTCTGGAATAAAATTATCCTCTATACAAAGTGCATTGTATACTGACAGAGGATTTTATAAACATACTCACAAGTCATAGTCAAGTTTGGCAAACATGGTCATGTCTTATAAATTGATGTCTTTAGTCCAGGGCTTACCAACCTTTTGAAACTCAGTGCTACTTCAAGGCCACTTAGTAACACAAAGAGCTACTTGTTAAATACAGACTTCTAGAACAATGTAATAATAATCAGTTCTGGGACGTACAATAGTAGACACAAGTTTTCACCCTATTGTTGACTAGTTTTATATTCAGAACATACATGCAGACCTTAGGTACTCCAAGGGGGGCCACAAGGTGCCCCAGGTCACCACATGCTTTATTCACACGTAGAGTGTTTGTAGTAGTTGTTGTTGTAGTTATTACACTAGATACAGAATGAATAATGTATTCACATGTAAACCAGTGGATTAGAAATTATTACAAGTAAACCTTTGACTTCCAGATAACTCCTCTCTCTCTCTTTGTCATATCCTGTCAATTACAGGTTGCTCATGTGTCACA
>NW_007585120.1:250491-260861 GCF_000523025.1 Cynoglossus semilaevis | reverse complement strand
TTTGCCAATTTTACTGCCATATTTCGACACAATATGCACAAACTCTCACAATGAACTCTGGCTGGTGGTTCAATATGCCTGTCAGACATTTGTCTGATGAAGATTAATTAATTAGTTGAAAATTTAACATGATTATACTTGTGAATGCCTTTAAATTCAACAAATATTTGGCCATAAAGCAACACAAATGTGGAAAAGTTTAGAATTATGCTAACTTGGCTGATTGTTACTTAACTTCTGCCGTTGCTGCAGTTTTACCGTCTTTATTTACGTCCACTCCATGTATGATAATTTTCTACTGTTCCACTGCCTCCCAAAGCTGCCCTATTGGATTAAAATTAGCATATATAGAACTTTCAAATAGAGTGACTTTATTCTTATGGTGAAGCGATATGTTTAAGATGTCATAAGTTTTATTCTGCCAGTAAGAAAACAAAAAGTGCCATATTAAGGGATGGTACAGGTGACCCTATATGTTTAAATGTGAGTTGTCTATGGTTTATCGGTCATTATGTTACGTTGTCCTCTCTGCAGGTCTCTCTGAAGTGCAGAGCTCCGGAGGTTTCACAGTGTGTGTTCCAGAGCTACGAGGCAGTGCTGAAGAACTAAAGAAAATGACCCTACACCGACCACCTGCTGCCCTCAGTCTCCTCTCACCACTCTCTGCTGCCTCAGTCGTACAGACAGCATCTGTATTTTCTTTCACATGTTCATTTAGGATGTGTAACTGTCTCATTCTGAATCAACATCTCTTCCCTGGTTCATTCTTCGTAACTGGTCAGATCATGACATGAACATGAAGAATGTTCACTGGTTATGAATGGCCTGAGTGAAGCCTTCTTCCTCCTCCATCTCCACCTCCTCTTTCCGGTCTCTGAGCCATTCTGTTGTGACCTTCAATATTTTAGGCTGAATGACTCGTGTTCTCCAGACTTCTTCTCTGCATGAGGCTCCTTAATCAGTATCTGGCCTCACTTCCAGAAAATTACCATTACTATCTATTTTTAGCGTCTGCAATCAGCAGATGAGGCATCACCAAGGGCATATTTATTTACGGGGTTTGTTTTCATTTTAAATGCAGTGTAAAAATGCAGATTTAAATCTCCGTCCTCCTCCCTCTGTCTGCTTGGATTGAATTGTCTGGTTTGCAGGAGAGACAAGTACAAACTATGTTACTGCTGTCTTTGTCCTTGTAGAGTTTTCTTAAGCGTCCTCAAGTCGAGATGTGTGTTTTCTTATCATTTTACATCAGTACAGTGATAAGCAGCAGTTGTCCACTGCTGTCTGACTTAGTCATTCCAGGGTTTTGTGGGCTGTGTTATTAGTGTTGTTAGAGTGACAGACTGAGCTCAGGTGTAAGTGTGTCAGTGACCTGACTGTTCTGCCACTTTATTTTTCGTTTTGAATCTCATCCTTCTCATCTCTGCTATTTAAGCTCCATGGCCACCTAAGATGAAGCCTCAGGTGAGGTCATGCTGTCTATGTGACATCACGGTGTGGTAACACTGGTGAATAATAAGTGTATATGTGGGAAGCCCACACAGATAAAGCAGGGGTAAAACAACATGCCAGGACAACACTGCTGCCGCTGCTCTTATTCCCTACTGATTAATTACACAGAGTCATTTCACTCGGGCCCTTTGTCGACGCTACCGTATGTGTGTCTTTTTTTTGTTTTTGTGTGTGTGTATGCACACACCCCATCTACTTTGACACACTGCAGACTGTGATGGCTGTGTGATCTAAGTGTGTGTGTGTCTGTGTGTAGTGACAGCTGAGTCATATGAAATGCTGTTTGACAAAAAAAAACTTTAATCAAATATTTTTGATTACGATTTTGTTTGTTGTGTGTACATCATTTGAAGAAAAAAAAATTAAAGTCTTGTTAAATTCACGTGTTGACGTTCATTATTCATTTGTCACGCAGAAAATAAACTTTCTTTGGTAAAATAAATCCAGCAAATGTTGTCTGAAAAATTTAATCATTGTTTGCCATCACTGTCTTGGTTTTACTTCATATAAATATTATTTGCAATGTATAGTTTGAAAACGAAGCAGGGTAACGGAACAGAAGGTCGTAGGCATTAAGACAGAAAATTAGTGCACGGCACACAGGTTAATTCTACAACGGTTCTTGATCAAAGGGTTTTTGTATAGAGATGAGTGCAAAAACTGTAAGGCACTTTAGGGCACGTCGCTCTGGAAGCAGGTGAAAAAGTTTTGAGGTTTTGAGGTTAAATGTAATGTAAAAAGTATGTGTGTGATTTCTGGGGCCTTGTGTGTGTTGCAATACAAGTCCACCTGTTATTGCTAAATGTGACTACATGAAGCGTAGATTAACAAATTAAAACATTTAGGATTTTACATTATTTTATAAAAACACTTGATATATATTTTTAAATTAAATTACATCTTTCTCCTCAATTTAGTCTTTGTCTGAATCTTAGAAACACTGTTATCCTTAGACTCGTAAATTAGATTTTATTTCTAACAAATCATTAACCATGTTTTTTTTTATCACATCCTGCTTTTTCTGGAGTCTTCCTGTCAGCAGGTACAGCAAAACATCTCTGTTTTGTTTGCTGTTCAAAGTCCTATGACTCAGACCTGCTGTGGTTCAGTGTTCAGTGTGTGTTGCTGCACAGACTGAACACCATAATCACAGATCAGCTCTGATGTATTCTTATCTTCTCTCGTGGGTCAGTTAGATCTGCTTCAGTTTTACTGACTAAACGGCAGCCACAGAGTTAGCTTTCAAAGGTTAATTTAGAGTAAAGTGCTTACTCGGAGTAGAACAGCTCCTTTGAGAAAGTATAGTCCCAGTTGCCTGTGTAAACTTAATCACAACTACAGCAGCAATGTGATCCAGTGAGTAATATAAACCAAAATTTTAAAGTGTTCCTCTGGGAGGTCAGTGGAACAAAGGTCTGATTGGGTTCTAACTTGTTCCCCTGGTATGGTCTATTATGGTCATCAACACCTGGGTTTAAACCCAAAGATGGGTAATTTCCAACAAGTTAGTCTCTCAGTGTGTCCCAGCCCTTTCGTTTAAAAGACCTTAAAAGTTCAAGGTTTTATAACCGTGACAGGAATCAATCTTTTATGTGAGCCTTCTGAATAGTAAAAATCCTAACTAGTCTCTAAGCATGCTTTCGATCTGGGATTATTTTATATTTAGTTTGGCCAGATTTTCAACGTGCATTTATGTTGGCTAATTGACAGCAAGCAGCTACAAAATTTTGATCAAAATTTATAATGCATTGAAAAACATTGAATGTTTTCAGTACTTCAAAGTATTTCTTATTTCAAGCAGGTTTTAACTGATGATTTTAGTAGATAATGTTTATGGTGAACTGCTAACACTTCACGACACAACTCAAGGGATGTATTGTGGGAAGCATGTTGCTAGGCTACAGTGAATGTTGCGTTCTTGTTCTGGAGTTCTCAGTCTGGGCAGCCTTGAGGTCACGATGGAGCTGCATGTGGGCCATGCAGCACTATTAGAGGAAGTCAGCTTCAGATTGTTGACAGACAGAATAGACACAGGTTTGTATAATTTTTTACAACATTTTCTGCTGGTGTGCTCCTGTTTTCCTACAGATGTCACCTGATATCAACATGACATGTTCTTATTATGGCCAAGGTAAAATCCTACAATATGTGTACCAAATATATATGTACCAAATCAATATAAACCAGTAGACATAATTTGCTGTGAGATGTTGTCCATGTAAAGTTAAGCATATAGATGTAAAAATAAATAATAAAAGATTACACACATGATACAATGTGGACAAAAAATGGCAGGTTTTTCCCATCCAGATCCAATCAGATGTCATTAGAACCCAGAAACCTCAATATTATGTTTCAAGAAATCACTGTAAGTGAAATAACAAAATATAGAAATAACAAAATACAAAAAACAGCATTTGTTTTAAAAAAAGGTTACACAAACCAAACCATGTTGTTGCGATCTCCAGCAGTGGGAAATAAGTTGAGACACTAGAGATTCTCCAGATGTTTCTCAAGAGGTGCTTTGTATATAAATCGAAACCAATGTTGTTTTCGTCCCATTTTCTATTGACTGCCACCCAGTCTTGGAAAGAGTGCAGTGACGCGTTTAAAGCCGTCTCATGAATCTTAAAACAAAGTGTTGGCTGCACTCAGATGCCTACAAAGAGAGACTGAGTCAGGCATATAAATGATATCAACATACTGCATTACAGAAACATAGAAGGTTAGCTAGAACCACTAAGTCATTTTCTCAGCTAGAGTCCTCTGAAGGTCAGGTATGAGACACATGACCACTGATGAATTGAATTTATAATTATCTTCTAAAGACCAGTCACAGCCTTAACTCTCAGATGTGACACTATGTAAATAATTAAGGAGGCTGTCAAAGACAGTTTGTTAAAATTGTCTAAGGTACCGTTTATAAATTATAAATGATATTATATTATAAAATATTTAAAACTCTAAACTAGTCAAGTAGTGAAAAAGAAAATATAGTTGCAGTCCAAAACATCCAAAAACGTGTCATGAACTTTGAACCACAGGAGCTGCGGCGTATCCATCAGCTGTTTGCAGAAATGTTTGAAATTGAAATGATGGAGCATCAACAGATTAAAAATATGGCAAAAATATGCAAAATGCCTACTTCATACCCGTGGAGCCCTGCTTGGATTTTCATACATGATCTGACTTTTTTATATTGTGTGCCCTATCTCTGTGGTAGTATGTGGCGGTCGTTACTCAAACTGGTCACCATGCAGTGAATCTGTTGCCCCTGTGTGCTGCCATCCTGCAGTGATTGATGGTACACATGGACCTTGACCTGCTGAGGGGCTCAAACCAATAAAAAGTGAAGGCTTCTTAGAGAGATGGCACTGAGTCTTAATGCAGCAACTCCATAACCTGGACACAAGAGATGTGTGCTGTGGCCTGTCCCTGTGCCATTGTTGTAGGAGAGCTTTCAGGCAATCCTATTGGATGAGAAGCACAGGGAGAGAGAGAGGAGGAGAGAGAGAGAGAGAGAGAGAGAGGGGAGGGTGGGGAGCAGTGTTCAGCAGCTCGGCAGAGACACACTCCTCATTAACAGGCTCCAGATGCCAGATGCCTTCACTGAGAAGACTTGTATGCGAGCTGTGTGTATTCTTTCCTCTCTTTTAAAGCCTTTCACTGTGAACTGATCTTTCTTCCATCAATGGCAGAGGAATATTATGGGCTTGTATCAAATTTTAGAACACGTGGACAGCTTATTTACCATATTGTGGTCAGAGGTGATGGAGAAACGCTGTGGTGGTGCAACAGCAACAGCAGCAGCCGCAGCCGCAGCAGCAGCAGCAGCAGCAGCAGCAGCATCAGCATCGGTGGAAACCAGAGTGTGACGAGGCGTTAAGGAGATAATCAATGAGGAGAGCCAGGGCTCTGGTACGTTTGGACAAGGTCAGAGTCTAGGACTGGCTGAGATTATGTCCATGTGGAGACAGAAACAACAACAAGAACCAGAAAAAAGACAGACTTTGACGCTTCCTCTAGAGGGGACGAGGTTGTCCAGGGATGTCCCCTCTGAAAAGCAGGACTTACTACCTGTGCGTTGGATTGCAGAAGCAACCAATTCCTTCAGCATTTGCATGATTATGCCTATGCTTTATTTTTGACAACCTTCATCCTAAGACTGCGTGGCTTCGCTTTCTCTCAATTCTCTTACTCCTTCACACATCCACACTGGAGTTAAAGTTTCTTCCCTGTCGCTGACTTGGTTTAATTGTGCTCAGTTAAAGGTAGTTAAGGTGACTGTCAGTCTCTGTTGGTGGTGTTAGTGGAAAATCCAGGAGGGTTTGATTCCCCCCAGAACAGCAGCACAAACAGCCCCATCTCCTGCTGTTGCTGTTCATGGTGCTGACCTCGGGCTCCAGGAATGGTGGAGACGCTGAGTATCGCTGTCATCGGTGCTCCAGGAGTGGGCAAAACTTCCATAATCCGCCAGTTCATCTATAACGACTTCTCTGAGGTGTACACGCCAACAAGGAGCAGATATGTGTACAGACCCTCTGTTATTCTAAATGGAAACATGTATGAGCTGAAGATTTTGGACATCCCACCAATCTCCTCGTTTCCATCCAGCTCCAGTCAGGTATCATTTACACCTGTGCTTTTTAAAAATATATAAAATATAAAGACAATGGCTGTAAATAGAGAGCATGTGGCATGTTTACTCACCTACCCTCACCTAGCTGCCCCGTTGAGTGCTCTAGAATAACATTGCTTTAAAAGAATAAATCCTGGAAAACAGTCAAGTTGTTTTTTCTAAAGTAAAAGTTAACTTTTTGGTAAAACATTACTTTTTTCTATTTCTATTTACTTCTTCTATTTCTTTTTTTTTCTATTACTTCTTAATCCACTATTTAATGTTCTTCTTTTCTACTTCCTTTGGTTTTATTAGCAGCCTAAGGTAACCTTTCTGATCCATTGTAATGGGTAAACACAGGTCAGAAAGAAGCTTTCCTGCAGATGAACACCATGCACATAGAAACTAATTTCTTCTGTGTATTCTAATGTATTTCTTTAATTCTTTCATACCTTCAAGTTTATTAGAGAAGGTTTTATTACTCTCTCTCTCTCTTTCTTCTTTACAACCTTCATCTCATTTGATACATCTGTCCCTCTTTATTTAATTGTCTGCCTGTTTACAGCCGGTGGCATTTCTTAAAGACGAAACGATCAGTTTTGTTTATTCTTCTGTCACTATCACATGTCCCTTGTCTGTCGTTGCTATGGAGACTCCACTGACTTAAAGCCTCAGAGAGGCTCTTTTTTACGTTGTTAATTCTCTCCCTCTCTCTCTTTCTCTTTCTCTATCTCTCCCGTCATGTAAATAGGAATGTGAGCTTGCAATTCATTTGTTCTTCCTGATATTACAAACTCTCAACAAAAAGCTGTGTTACTTCAGATGAGCTTATCCAACATGTAGTTTTTCTTTTATGTGTGTGTTTGTCTAGAATATAAGCCCTGTTGGCATTTGCCACAACATCTGGTTATAAATAGAACATTGCCCTTTATTCAAGGCTACAGGTCACATGTCAAAGCTTATTAGATGGAGATGCATCTGACAAAAGCATATCTTTGACAATAGAATACTAAAATCCTGAATTGTTTTGCAAAAAGCAAGATTGTATTGTAATATCTTAAACATTTTTACATGCTTTTAAGTGTAACATCACAATGTTGACTAAAACATGTAGAATAACATATAATTCCTTCTATCTTTCATTAGGTATATAGTTTGCCTCCTCTGGGCTTCATTTAACATAATGGTTTTCACACAGAAGATCATTTTTGCATGTTAAATGCATTTATGAAATAGGTTATAATAAAAACATTTAATAATGTATGGTAACTCTAAACTACCAACAGCAGAACAACAAAGAGAAATTAAATATACAGAAATTGAAGAAAAAAAACAATCTTACATATCTTTTAAAACTATTTTGACTTTATGGATGCATTGTTGAAACCAATATACTACTACAGTAAATAAAAATATTTCTCTGTTCACACTGCTGTGTGAGATCTGGCTAACAACTGTATGTTAAGATTTTTCTTTATTATGAAATTGTTATAAAACAAAACAGTTTCCTTCACAGCTGCTCATTTACTTTCATCTCATGTCTTTAGTTCATTAATGTTGCACAAATTGACCTTGTACAGTATCTTCCGTGACAGCATTCATGAAATATCTGTGGCAGCTCACTCTACCTTCTGTCTGGCACCTTCTTCTTCAGCCTCTGTTGTCCAGTGTCTCCACTATCTCTTCAGCACGTGTCCAAACCATCTGAAGCGTGACTTTCCCACTTTATCTTAGCCCAAGCTGTCCCTCTGATCTGCTCATTGGTAATCCTGTCTGTCTTGGTCACTTTCATTCAAATCTCAGCATCTTTGACCCTGCCACCTCTACCTCAGACTTGTTGTTTAGACGGTTCTCATCGTCTCAACCATCTTGTAAAATTACCATTTATAAACACACTTATGCAGGCCTTGCCTCCCTTCCATTGCTGACAGTGGCTGTGACGCTTTTAAGATAGACATCTCCAAGGTCAGCACACCATGCTGGCTGTTGCTTGCTGCTGTTTCGTCTCCCTATTCTTCTCTTCTTTCTCCAGTGTCGCACTAATTCCTTTTAAAGAACAGCTGTGCTATCTGCACAGAAAAGGTTGCAGTGAAGAAATAAGAACCAGGGCCAAGCAGGAGTCCAAACAGCACTGTCTGCTGTTCAGAAATCCCTACAGAAACACATGCAACTAGCAGGTCTATTAGAAATGTAAGATTCTGTTGTGTGCAGCAACAAGGTCTGCTTCATTGGGTTTCATTGTTTCCTGTCCACAAAGAAGCTCTTTATTGCCTCTCCCTCTCTCTATCTGTTTCTATGTCTCTCTTTCTTTCTTTTGCTAAATGGTGCTTAACCTCCACTGGGGAACAAAAGACAACACTTTAGGTTGTGTTTCCTGAGTGAACTGTATGTGCACAGAGTAAGTGAGGGCATTTGTCCCTTAGGTTGAGTCACATGAGAGTAAAGCTAATAAACATAGATGACATACGGTGAGAAGATTTCACGCTCATTTTCTAGTGCTAGGACACTGAGCAAATGCATATGTGCAGCTGAAGAAAAACATTAGCTGAGCACTGCTACATTTCTTCAGGACTTAGATTTATGGTCACTCATTTGCTGAGGAATGATCCTTAAAGGCCTATGGTTCCCTCTCTTCACTCCTGTTATTGGTCTACCTGTGCTGATCCATTGCTCTGTCCGCTGATGTTTTCTTTTTGACTCAGTGGGCTGCTCTGAATTTACCTTGTGTGCAGGGAAATGTAAACAAATTTGGAGCAGAAATCACAGTGGGTACAGAGTGGTGCCAGCTCTAAGAGAGCTACTTACCAAGAGCAGATTGAATCACATTTGCTGTCCAGAATACAGCTGGGAATAACAACATAACACTGAGGAAGAGACTGGTTGGAATTTGTTGCAATTAATTAAATATTTATTGATCACACAGCCAAAATTGTTGAGGTTACTGTGTGCTGCAAGTAGATTCCGTTTGGTTCAACACAGAGTAATGTTAACTGTTTGCAAACATGGTTGTATACTTGTACAGAAATAAGTCTATTTTAGACCCTATTTCTGGCCTCCAATTTGACCATACAACTCTGTTAATAATGAGTAGCATTGCTGCAAATTTGAGAAATGATGTATGATCGAACATGGAGAATAATCTTATTGGATGTCACGGCAGACTAATAATTGGTCAAAAAAAGTCATTAGAGCCTGCTTTTTTCCTCAAAACATGTTCAAAATATCACTAAAAATGCAATGCAACATGAGATTCCACTGTGCAGATGTAACTAGGTTTAGAAGCACCTTCTTGCTAAGATCAATAAGATGTCTTCTGAAAAAAGACGAGTTGGGTCCTCATTCGCCATGTTCAAAATATCATTACATGTCCTCTCCAACAAGTACCAGGTCAGCTGGGTTTACCACCGGGCGTGTTAAACCTAATCATTATGAAAGAATAGAATAAAATGTTATTTTTAGAGGCACATGCATACCCGTGGTTTTGACTCTGTCTGGTGCAGTGGTTATGGTCTTAGAAAAACACCTCTGCCCTGAGTTTCCTTTTTTCTTCAGCCTAATTGCCTGTGGCACGTGAGCTGTTGGAAAAGCCGGGCCTGGTATGGGCTTTCAGCTGCTTCTCTCATATCTCGTTCCACTTGTCAGGTCTGTCAGACTCTGGTTATTATTGAGAAGCTCCTGATATGCAGTATTTCTGACCTAAGGCTGCAATCTGAGGCGAAGTAAAAATTTTGAATGACTAATTCAAAGAATTTTTCATGTCTAAATACTTATGCAATTGATGAAATGTCTTTGTTGTTCAGTGGGATGTCTGACATTTCAATAAGACACCTGACTCATCTGAGGACTGAAGACAAACATTTTTGAAAAAGAAAAAAAAAAGAGTTATTAATTGGCCATTTTAAATAATATGTTGTGGTTTGGGCAGCCTGATCTATGTAATGTATGTAATAATATATTAATATGTAATATATATATGATAATATTATATATTATATATTATATATTATATATTATATATTATATATTATATATTATATATTATATATTATATATTATATATTATATTATACATATAATATATGATATTATATCTTATATATTATACATAATACATATATTATATCTGTAATATATGATAATATGACATGTCCTAACACGCTTCAGTTATTTGAAATTAGACTTATTTAAATCATAACACATGACTCAAAACATATGGACTTATTCTTCTGTATGTTCCAGA
>NW_007585120.1:232991-245491 GCF_000523025.1 Cynoglossus semilaevis | reverse complement strand
CACGATCACACTTGTCATAAGCACACATCTTGTGAACACACACACACACACACACATAAACATGAACATGCCCGCACATGCATTTGAAATTGATTTGATTTTATCAGGCAAATCATATCATTCTGTTGTTTTCCTCCTTCTCTGTGTGTGTTGGTTGTTGGTGGGGTTTTTTTTATTATGTATTTTTATCTCTCACTCCTTTATATTTAAAACTCATGCATGAGATGTCGAAGAGCGACAGGGTTGAGAACACAAGTTGCTATTTAGCAGGAATATGAAACTACAAGTGAAGCTATTCTGATGAATTTCACATCATCACTCTCCACAATTATCAGAACAGAGTGTGTTGTTCAGCTGTTGTGACAGAGACTGGGTCTTGGTTGTCTGGCAAAAAAAGATGCATATTTTTCTCAGTCCTACTTCACACATTTTTGGATTTGACACCTGATAAACAAGTCTACACAATGAAGCACAGCAGAATTGAATATTGCACCTGCGACGTTTTTTATTTCTGTCTCTTGAACTGTTTTACCCTGAAAAGAAGGGAGAGAATTTTCACAGTTTTTCAGGCAGTTTTTACAACACACTGCACGCACACTTCCTCTCTACACCTGCTCTCCCGCTCTGTCACATTTTATGGCAGCGATCTTCCTGTCGTCTGTTTGCATTTATGCCTGATCAGGCTCATTAACTCTCGCTGATGTGTAAGACTGTTAATACCTCACACTCACATAAACACAAAACTAAAAACAAATTTTATCTACTGTGGAAATTCATGTTTAACACACACTGAGGACATTTTAGTGACTTTGTTTCCTACTTATTATCTGAGTTTCTTAGTTATGGCGTTGAGATCTATTGGATTAATAGAATATTCATTTACTGGGTTTTTTCCCCCGTTTGTTTCTGGAAATTATGCGCTTGTTTGTTAGTGTGTGTTAGTGGTCCTTTCAAAGGGCTAATTATGCAGATATGGTTTGGAACAAGGGAATCACCTGTAACAATAAAATGTTTTTATTTGCAATACTTTATGTGGGACTGTAAATAAAACTTTATTTAATTTTGTGAGGCCAAGGAATATCTTCTGTCTGCTCAGTGGTCCCACTTTTTATAAAGAGCCCTCTAAAGACCCTTGTTAAGCCATCTTGACAGAATATCTATCTATCTATCTATCTATCTATCTATCTATCTATCTCTCTATCTATCTATCTATCTATCTATCTATCTATCTATCTATCTATCTATCTATCTATCTATCTATCTATCTATCTCTCTATCTATCTATCTATCTATCTATCTATCTATCTATCTATCTATCTATCTATCTATCTATCTATCTATCTATCTCTCTATCTATCTATCTATCTATCTATCTATCTATCTATTGTGATTTCAGTTCTATTATTGTTACTTGTATAGTATGTACTCAAATGTGTCCATAAGCGAGGTTGTATCGTCTGTGTTTTTTTTTACCACAGAATAGAAAATAATAGACTAAGACCAGTTGATGAAGTTGAAAAAAGAATTACAGCATGATTGGGCCACTGTGTTTCTGTAGAGAAACGTGGCAGATGGCACATTTACATACAAACTTTAATTACACTCTGAAACCGACTGCTAACACACTGAGATTTCTGTTGTCTAATTGCTGGCTGAATCCAGTAGGATCCAGAGTCCAGAGTCCAGAGTAGAGTCCAGACAAGGATTTGCTTGTTTATCTCCTGCAGCATCAGCTGTAACCTCTGTCTCAGTCCTTAAGGATGCTCTGCTTCGTCAGGCTGCTGCGTGTTTTATGACTTTGTTCTGGGCTCCAGACCCACTGTTTTGGCAGGACATTAGGACATTGTTGACTCTGCACTTCCTCACGGTGAATGAGCAGACGGTAGGAAGGAAATTGTGCCCTAAGAATAGTTGCACAATTTAATACAAAAAAATGAACATTTAAGGACAAACAAAAGTATGTTGATTTTAATGATAATGCCAACTGTAGCATGGATTTCATCATGAATGAAGTTTTTAGATCCTTACAAATCAGACTTGATAAAGGCAATGTTTATTGATGAACAGATCATTAGGTTTATTCCTGAGGCAGAGTAATTTTCTCTCCCAGCGTCAGAAAATAGTTTGTTCTCTATAAAATGTGACCTTTACGTTTTACGTAAGTGAAGGTGTTTCAATTGTTTCAATAAACAAAAAAGGAAAGTTGAAATTTGCCATGTCATTCAACTTTGCTTAGCTTTAAAGGCTATTTAATTTCACCGATGTTTGTCTGCCCTGTAAGACTTTTTGCCATTTGACCAGTTCACAATGTAATTTCAAGTGCACTACAACATGAACTGGTTCCTTAAATGACATATGAAAAATGGCTATACTAAGGTAAGTGTATACCAGGGATTCCCAAAGTGTGGGAAGTGCTGCCACTACGGGGTGTGTGAGATGAACAATGCGATTGCAGCTTGGAATGCTTTTTAAATGGGATTTCTTCACTCAAAGATGTGTAAATAAACATTTCCTCTGTAATAAAATCAGGCTGAAAGTTAATTTAATAAATTAATGCAGGCCATATACAGTATGTGTGTTCCGATCATTAGATTAAATATTTATTGTTTTTTTGTTTGTTTTTTTCAAAGGTGTGTGCAACTGGGGGTAAGAAGTGGGCATGCCCAAAAAAGTTTGAGAACCGCTGGTGTATACGAATTCCAGTTGGTTAATTTAAGTCGACTCTTACCAGGGCTGCAAAAACAACTGTGGTCAATTTGTAATTGACCAGAATTTTACCAAGAAACCAAGAATTTGGTTTTGGATGGCAAACTGCCATCATCATTATAATTGAAGAATGCAGCCAATTTTTGCTGGCGTTCCTCCTAGGGTCGGCATGGTAACGGCATAGGCTGATTTCTCAGCCTATGCCGTTCCAATTGTTTTGAATTGATTTGCGGTCAGCGCTCAGTTTGGACATAAAACCGTTTGTGTTTAAGAACAACAGGTTTCCACTTTTATTTTCTACAGCTGGCCTGAACTAAATACCACGTCAGTCTGGGTTCTTTTGTCGGAGACTCTTTATTTCCATACTCTGTTTGTCTTCAAGGAGTGGCTGGACCTGCGATGCCGAGGAGTACGCAACGCCAACGCCTACATCCTGGTGTATGACATCTGCTGCGTGGAGAGCTTTGAATATGTCAAGATGATCAGGCAGCAGATTGTCGAAAACAGGTACAGTCAAATAAACGTCCCTGCTCGTTTTTATGTCACCAACATCTCACCTTTTGCAGACAACATGCAATTTTTCTGCTCTGCCAAAAAAGCTGTATAATTACAGGTCTTTGACAGTGATATTCAGTGTGTCGTGGTCATTTTTAATTCAGCACATCCTTCCTGCCTGTTCCCAGAGATTTCAAGAAGACATTTTATTCCTGGATAGTTTGCACAGGATGCTTCAAATACTGTATATATATATTAGGGGTTCTTTTATTGAAGGGAAAAAGGGAAGGAGAAAAACTAGAGGATTGAGAGCACAAGCGGTAGAACTTCTGGCTGTTCCTCCACTAACAAACATGGGAACAAGGACCAACCGTCATGTATCACCTACAGTTTTTACTGTCTTCTGAGCTGCATTTACATATATAATGTCCGTCCGTGTCTGTCATTTGTTCTGCAGTGTTATTGTCACCTACATGCCTAGCCCTACAGTACACAGCCATTTTCTGGTGCTCAAAATGTGTTGCCACAAATGTTTATGGGCCGTGTCAGAAAACATTATCACCGGCTGCTGTAAGAGGAAGGAAAAAGATGATTACATACAGATTTGTCTTGCAAGGAGGAGGAAATTGTAACCAGAGCGCAGAGATCCGAGGTCAGACTAAAAGAGAAGAGGAAATAAGTGATAAACTGAAAACATAAATAATGGAAGCACCAGCTGACTGCAGTTTAAATGTAAGCTATAAAAAAATTTCAACAGTTCACTTAAATCTGTGGCTAAGTGGGGGGGGGGGGGGGGGGGGAGAGGGGGATGGGTGGTGGACATAGGACGCACGCCATTTTTAGTAGTTTCTGAATGTTTAGTGAGTGAAGTCCATTATGTAGGGCACTCCGGAATACATAAGCTAGATAAGCAATATATCCCATCATGCATTGCGGTCGTGCTCACATTACAGAGACAGAAGCAGAATCCATCCATCCGTTTTAATAGTGCAACAGTAATAATGTTATAACTGCACGCTGGGGTGTCCAAAACTGTTTTTCATTTAACCGATGAGTCTACTTTATAGTGCACTGTATATAATCCACTATATAGGGAGTAGGGAATGAGTAAGTAATTTTTGGAGACAGCCCAGAAGAAATAGAAATCGAAATAGAGAAAATACAGACAGAGGGAAACACCTCTTTGTAAACACACCAACATTCATTTGAAATGATGATTGCATGGTTAAAAAAAACAAACAATTTCCTTCAAAATCCTACCATCAACAAGAGACAGAAGGGCAACACAGGAGGACAACCTCACACTTTAAGTAAATTATGTTCTATTTAAACACACACAAGTGTGAAGGGTTTTGCTCTGGGATGTTTTTCAGTTTGTTTACTGAGCATTTGTGTAAAAACGAACGAGTCAGCTGATTAGCACACTGTTTTCCTGCTTCACCTCTTTGGAAACAGGGTTTAAAGAATTGTACTGAACACCACCCTGTCTTTTCTTTTCCTTCTGTGTGTGTGTGTTTGTGTGTGTGTGTTGCTCTAACATTCCATGTATTATAAGAGGAAGCATAAAACTGTTTAGGCAGCATTTTACAATTTATTCATCAACTGATGCTGTGCTCAGCACGTGCACAGACACCATGTGATTATACAGATCACTGCTCCTGCTGCTCCTCTAACTGGATTGCACTCACCAAACGTTTCTGATAAAATAATAAATAATAATAATAATATTCAACAAAACATTTTTAAAGGGGTTTCAAAAAAATATGCTTTCAACTAATACAAATTGGTTTAAGTCAATTACTACACTTCTCCTCACCCTGCTCTACACAATGGTTCATTGTGTTTTATCTTCAAATGTCACCCTTTGATTCGTAGTGCTGTTACTTGGCAGTGATGGCCTAGTGGTTAAGGAAGGGGACTTGGGTCTGAAAGGCTTCAGCAGAGGCTCAGTTTTGTTGTATCCCCGTGGAACAATGACAATACAGACCATATAATAATCAATCAAAATATCTTGTTGATTTAATAAAAACAGAAAAAATTAACAATAAAAGAAAAAGGAAAATATAAACAAATGAGCTGCAGATGAAGACATCTCATGTGCAGCAATCTGTTAGTTGCAACCATGAACTTTATGGTGCCTCCTGTACCAGCCTGTGTCCACTGCAAATTCATTGTGCAATCAATACGGGACTCAATTATTATTGTCACTATACCCACTAGATATGACAGAAAAAAGACATTCTCCGTCTGTCCTGCAGTTGTGGATGTCAAAAACATATTTTTAAATACCACCTACCACTGCAAATATTAGAACTTAATGACTTCCTGTCATGCTGTGGGTTGATGTTTTTCTGTAAAACAGTCACAGTAAATCTAAAAGTAGTATGTCATTTACTAATTTATGCCAAGCTCCAGCCTGCTTCAGATCTAGACTCTTTGCTCTGCTGTAAAGCAACTACTGCAGAGTGTGGTGGGAGGCCCCTGGAGCCAGGGAGCTCTAATCCTCTAGTCCACCCCCACATAACTCGGAAGGAAAAACTGCACACAGGCATATCTTTAAACTCATCCAGCCAACTGCTGTGACAAACATCGACATGATTACTGAGCCTTCAAAATGTAATCTTTTTCTCATTGTTTTTACCTGTCACATGCACCTGCAGGGAAGGCAGCAGCAACGAGGTGCCAATCCTGGTGGTGGGCAACAAAAGAGATCTGCAGAGGCAGCGGGTCATGCCTCGCAGAGCGGTTTCTGTGCTGGTGAAGAAGACATGGAAGTGTGGCTACGTGGAGTGCTCTGCCAAATATAACTGGCACGTGGTTCTGCTCTTCAAAGAGCTGCTTGGCATTGCCGTGGCACGAGGCATGCGTCTGAACCACACCTCCATCAGGCTACAGGGGGCGCTACAGAGAAATCGTTGCACCATCATGTGACGCCCCAGTGCCCCCTCCACCCCTCTTACCTCAGTGAAGCTGGAGTGGAAAAAAAAGAACTTTTATCTAAATGGCTGGAAAAATACCCTGTGGCCTCCTGCTTTACTGAGCTGATTTTTCATAATGAGGTTTATTATCTCACACTGTAATAACACAGTCAAATTTTACTCATGGTCATCCAACCACTACCTAGTCGATTTCTGCCAAATGTGTACATGAAAGAGAAGCAGTATGAGGAAGCAGGAGCAAAACAACAGGATTAACACACTGATTTTTCCACACTGTCTGAGCTGCCTGGCTCTAAAAGGCTGTGCATCCCAGAATTCCACAGCAGTAGGTTTCATTGAGTATGTTTGTGGTAGGCCCTTAAAAACCTTAACAACCTTGTCATATTTAATAGCACTCACGCATGCAAGCGTTTTGGCATTTGGAATAAATTAAGGGGAGAGGTATTCATATTCATATATATATATATATGTGTGTGTGTGTGTGTGTATACAAACTCACCGTCCAGAATATTTGGTTCACTTTCTAAAGAAAAAAAAAAGCAATAAAGTAAAGTAATTTAGTAATACTTTCGAATGTTTATTTATCAGACAGATAAACAAATCACTTTCAGTGTTTCAATTTTTTAACTTTAGTTTATTGGTGAGACAGGAGCAACTTCAACACAGGATATTGTCCTTTTTTTGTGCATTTTTATGAAATTGGTTGCCGATACCGTACTCTTGCGGGTTTTGTAAGTCGAACATTTTGCTTTATAAAATATTTTACTTTGCACTTGGTTGTGTTAAAAGAGGCCTGTCATTGTCCTGCAGAAAAAAAATCAAGTTTTTTTTTTTTCTCTCCCTGAGTTTTGCAGGGAGAGAGAGAGAAAGAGAGAGGGAAATATATTTATCTCCCTCTCTCTTTCTCTCTCTTCTTAGAAGAAGGGACATAGATTCCATTTCTGACCTCCACATTAATGACACCTCAGTATAAATGAGGAGCCAACTGTCAAGACTATCAATGCAATCTTTGTGTCTTTTCAGTTTCATTCGTCCTTCCTCACGATTCAATTGAAGGTCATACTTTATAAATGTTTAAGTTTAACGATTAAAATGTATTTCTCAGTTAGAACTGACAATTATTGAAAATATGTCAGTTTTAAATATAATCTTTTGCAAATAAATTAAAGGTTGAGGCAATTTACCATTCTTAAGATTTTCCTGTAGTTACACTTTTGGGAAGTGTACCATTTTTCTTCTGGAATGTGATTTTGTATAAGGAGATTAAGATTCAAATCCTTAATGAACATAGATCCTGAGAAAAAGCCAGCTGTTTCTTTTTTCTTGTTCCCCCTTTTTAAACTTAGCCCAAGAGAAAAACTTTTTTTTTGACAAAAAATAAAAGGTTGTTTTGGAACTAAGATAATTGCAGTTCCTGAACATGACATTTACTGTAGGACTTTAATCTGCTCCCTTTCCCCTCATTCAGTGTCATTTCTGGTGAATATATCAAATTAAAGTAAACTGGGGATGTGCCGCAGGCTTGGAGTGTATATACTACGTCTATGTTGCCTCTTTAGGACATTTTGGTATCTGGTATAAGCACTGACTGTGTTGTGGATCATTACCCATGGTCTGTCTGGTCCAATCTGATCCGACCAGTCTGGTCTGGCCTGGCAGTTCACTTCTGGGCCACTGGATGATTTTAGAATGCCTATGTGAATTGTTCTTGATGATAATAAGGTTATTGTGAGGAACTGTGAAGTTAAATCAAGATTAAGAATGAAGCTTTAGTTAGTTAAGGTGTATAAAATCAAGCAAGTCGCCGACTTTCTGCACAGTCAATTGCTACAGAGCTACAAACTTCATGTGACCTTCAGATTAGCCCAAGTACAGTACGCAGAGAGCTTCATGGAATGGGTTTCCATGGCCGAGCAGCTGCAGCCAAGCCACACATCACCAAGTGCAATGCAAAGCGTTGGATGCAATGGTGTAAAGCACGCCGCCACTGGCCTCTAGAGCAGTGGAGACGCGTTCTCTGGAGTGATGAATCACGCTTTTCCATCTGGCAATCTGATGGACGAGTCTGGGTTTGGAGGTTGCCAGGAGAACGGTACATTTCAGACTGCATTGTGCCGACTGTGAAATTTGGTGGAGGAGGAATTATGGTGTGGGGTTGTTTTTCAGGAGCTGGGCTTGGCCCCTTAGTTCCAGTGAAAGGAACTTTGAATGCTTCAGGATACCAAAACATTTTGGACAATTCCATGCTCCCAACCTTGTGGGAACAGTTTGGAGCGGGCCCCTTCCTCTTCCAACATGACTGTGCACCAGTGCACAAAGCAAGGTCCATAAAGACATGGATGACAGAGTCTGGTGTGGATGAACTTGACTGGCCTGCACAGAGTCCTGACCTGAACCCGATAGAACACCTTTGGGATGAATTAGAGCGGAGACTGAGAGCCAGGCCTTCTCGACCAACATCAGTGTGTGACCTCACCAATGCGCTTTTGGAAGAATGGTCAGAAATTCCTATAAACACTCTGGACAGTCTTCCGAGCTGTAATAGCTGCAAAAGGTGGACCGACATCATATTGAACTCTGGGTTAGGAATGGGATGGCACTTCAGTTCATAGTATGAGTCAAGGCAGGTGAGCCAATACCTTTGGTAATATGGTGTACGTGCTGAAGCTTTAGATCAGGAAAGAGCAATAAAATCCCTGAAAAAAAAAAAATATATATACTGAGCAAAGGGTCTGAATACTTATGACCATGTGATATTTCAGTTTTTTCTAATACATCTGCAAAATCGTCAACAATTCTGTGTTTTTCTGTCAATATGGGGTGCTGTGTACATTAATGAGGAAAATAATTAACTTAAATGATTTCAGCAAATGGCTGCAATATAACAGTGAAAAATTTAAGGGGGTCTGAATTCTTTCTGTACCCACTGTGTGTGTGTATATATATTTATGTAACACAAATGCCTCACACACAGAGGATCTGGCTCACACATGCTAGGATATTCTGCAGAAAAAAAGCAATTAGAACTCAACAGTTCACCAACACAGCATGGGTGCATCACAGGAATGAAGAGAACCTTACAAGAGCTTTCATCAAACTGGTAACGTGAGAGCAACAATTGCTGTTTCATTTGATTAGGTAATTTTGATTAGGTAATTTGAGTGTCATAAAGTAAAAAGGCTTATTGTATATAATGGTGATTAATAGAGTAAGTGGACTGCATGCTTTTGTTGATAGCAACAAGGGTTTAGGGTTTAATTGCACTGATGTGAAAATGTGTTATTCTGAGTTTTTAAATTATTTTTTTATTTTTTTGTAGAATGTTGTTTTCTAAGAGGAATGAATGTGTTTCTTTGCCACTGGCATGTGAGAGCACAAGCTCATGATTCCCTCCAAGATGTAACCCTCCAGTCAGGACAGATGGCTTTTTGGATGAGTGGGTGGGGGGTGGGGGGTGAAATGTAGCAGAGATACAGTAGGAATCAACTATGTAGCATGACTTCTCATTGGTTTGTTTGTTTGCGCATTTCCTAATAAAAGGGCTATTTTCCTTTTTACCAGACGCATCAGTTGATTTTATTTCTACTGTGTAATAACTGTGATCAACTCATGATGATTTATACATTTGGGAACAACAACACTTCTGTGGTTAACTGTTGTAAAGCAACACGAGATCATTTGACATTTGACAACATTGCCACCTTGTGGTAAAAAGAGGTTATCAGTGGAGCTAAACCAAACCATAGAGGATCAAACAAAGTCAAAAACGACTTATTTGAACAGAATAGTGTAATGATTAACTCACATGTCATTAATGTAAGGTGTCCTTGAGACAACACTAAACTAAGCATGTAGTAATCTGTAGTAATAAATCGTTTAGATTAGATTGTTAACACAATCTGCCTCTTACGTATTTGTCAATGTATGAGGTTTTAATGACACAAACAATCTATAATCAACAATAACTTTATTTATTACCTCTCACCGAACCAGGAACCACACCGCATGTCAGATGTTTAGATGTCACGTGTTTGAGGTCAAATTTCCTAGAATTGAAGTGATAGATTTGTCGTTTGCATTAAGTGGCACACCCACTTACACATATTTTAGAAATATTGGGTAAGTAAAGTCGAAGTCGTAAACTGTTTATATCTGTCGTAGTTGTCCTGTCAGGCAGCATGAAACCCATGTGAGGAATGTTCTTTCTATCCACTGTAGCTCTACACTCCGCTGTGGCCCCTCTGCAGTGTGTAACAGCGCAGTCATGGCATCACTTCTCCTTCCTCCGCTCTCCATCCCGGCGTCATGTGAACGGGGATCACGGTGCTTTCTCTCTTTTTAGACTTAATACTACCTCTCCTCCTCCGCTTCCTTTTACCTCCCCCTTTTCAAGATCCTTCGTCAGAGCTGACGTCCTCTCCCCCGGTTCTGCCCCGGTGGTGGGGTCGTGTCTGTGAACCAGCTGCCTCTCCACGGTTTCTTCAGAACCGGCGGAGGATGAGTGAGCAAAGCAAGGGCTCAGCATCTGCCTCTGCCACGGCCCCGGCACCGGGCTCGGACACCTACAAAGGCTGGCTTTTTAAATGGACCAACTACCTGAAAGGCTACCAGCGGCGGTGGTTTGTCCTCAGCAATGGACTGCTGTCGTATTACAGGTAAATTTCACCAGACTTGAGAGC
Source organism: Cynoglossus semilaevis (assembly GCF_000523025.1). Lineage (NCBI taxonomy): Eukaryota > Metazoa > Chordata > Actinopteri > Pleuronectiformes > Cynoglossidae > Cynoglossus > Cynoglossus semilaevis. The sequence continues at coordinate 234,672 of NW_007585120.1, read as the reverse complement.
AAAACCAAGACAGTTATGTTGAATGCGTGTGTCAGTGCATCGTTGGTATACAGCTGCTCTACACAGCTCAGCTGTTAGCAGCAGGCTAATATTCCCTGACTGTCTGTCCGATTGTCTATTCCAACTCCACTCCTCTCACACTGACAGGACATGTCGCCTTGACTTTGCTTAGTTGTGGGTAATTAGAAAAGACATAGGTGAAGTGGCCACAGACAGAATGGAAATTTAGGGCGGGGGTGACGGAAACGTGACCATACAGTCAGTTAGTGCCGACTTTAGCGGTAGCAGATTGGGCTAACAGGCTACGTGCTGACAGCTGAGCATCAAGCTGCTGCTGCTCAGGGATAACCTCAAACAGTAGCAGGACACACAGAGGCTTTTCTATAGATATGTAAATGATATTGTTTTAAAGTTATTGTATTTCATCTCTCAGTGTTACTATTGCTCGTGTGTGAATATCATTTTACTTCACTCAATGTATATGTTGAACCTGTATATCTAAACGTACAATACTGTATGTACTGATAGAATTGGCTTTGAGAGATATAAAAAACCAAGGTGTTCTTCAGAGTGAAGAGAAAATAGGTTTGTTTATTCTTAGTGGTGTTTTATGACACTTGGCATCCTTGGTATTGCACTCCACCCACCTTTCCTTTCCTTTCCTTTCCTTTCCTTTCCTTTCTCCTTTCCTTTCCTTTCCTTTGCTTTCCTTTCCTTTCCTTTCCTTTCCTTTCCTTTCCTTTCCTTTCCTTGTGTTTTAATGATGCCTCAATAAATAAAACTAGCGTGAATTTTCCTGCTCCTTGTGAACACAGATCTTTGACACATTATACCTTTTTTTTTTTTTGCCTTATGTGTGGTGCAACATGAGACGGTTTCTGTGTTGTACAGTTTATCAACAGTTTTAAACAGGCCTTTACTTCCATTTTTTTCAGGGGTTGCCACAGTGAATCATTGATTTCCATATTGCCCTGTTCTCTGCATCTTCTACTTTGACTCCAACTATCTGGATGTCCTCCCTCACTGCATCCATATATCTCCTCTTTGACCTTCCTCTTTGTCTCCTACCTGGTAGCTCCATCTCTAACATTCTTCTACCAATGTATCCACTGTCCCTCCTCTGCACATGTCCAAACCATCTCAATCTGGCTTCTATACCTTTTTCTCCAAACTTTCACATTTGTCACTTGGTGTACAGTATATAGATATGAAAAGCTATTGTTATTATTTTTTATTCAACACTTGGTGAACCACTTTATCTACCCCAAAGCTTTTAAGTGTGTATGAAGTCATGGCAGTCCGTAACATTCACTCTTAGCCTTCTGGAAATGTTTCTTTTACAGATATCTAGTTTACGGAGCCCCTAAAGCAGGGGTCTCAAACTCAATTTACCTGGGGGCCGCTGGAGGCAGAGTCTGGGTGAGGGTGGGCCGCATAAGGGATTCCACAATAAAGTTTAAAAAAAGTCCTCAAATGTTAACAGTTAACAGTTTTAATGATTTCTTCTGAACATGAAGTGTTTTGAACATGAATGGAACATTGAGTGAAAATCATGAACGGTTCTTCTGAACATGGCTCCTCTTGCCTACTCCTTGCTGCCAGAGACTTGACAGCGCTTCTTTTCACAAATCTGAACCACATTTGGCTTGAGAGAGGAAGCAGTTGAGACCCTCAGTATGGC
>NW_007585120.1:230168-231754 GCF_000523025.1 Cynoglossus semilaevis | reverse complement strand
TGTTGTTGTTGTTCTACTGTTGATAACAGTGTAGGGAGGTTCGTGAAGGGTAAATACGCATATACGTAAATCATCCTCATCCTTCATCCTCCTCATTCTTCTGAGAGTATGCATACTAATAAAAATCTTTATACCATATTTCCTGCAAGCCACCATACAGTATTCTTGGCTCTCAGGTGGACTTTCATCATTTAATTAATTTCCATTTTATTTATAGAGCACATTTCATGCACAAAGCAAACTCAGTGTGCTTTACAGACATCACGTAATTACGTGAAAGTTATCACGAAATACACTGGTCCCTCTCCTGTCGCAGTCGTTGCTTTTCAAGACCCAAGAAATGGGAAAATGTGCGTAGTAGAGTCGATAGTTATTAATGATTTACGTATATAGGTATTTACCCTTCACAAACCTCCCTACACTGTTATCAACAGTAGAACAACAACAACAACAGTGCCTTCCTGTGTCTAACTGAGGTACCCTACATTAATTAAATGCTCACCATATATACAGTACATAAATCATGCATGACATGCCAATATATTAGATTTTTTGTTTTTTTAAATGTATTACCCTGTATGTTTGTGTGGCAAAATGTCTCAGATATACTTTCTCGTGCTCACGAGAAAGTATCTTGTGAGCACAAGATATGTTTCTTTTTTCTTTTTTTTCCACATGTCCCTTTAGGGGCTCTGTAGTAGTTGCTTTGGGTTATTCTTATTTTGGCAGACATAACAATGATGACCAGCCAGTTTTAACTACAAACTGCCTGATTCTTTTTATCCTTCTCTAAACACACAGCCTTAACCTTGATCGCTCAAACCTTATATCTTTTAATTTTTAGTGAGACTATTTCATATATCAAGCACAGTTTTAAGACACTGAAAAGTTCAAAGCATTGCAGTGTAAAAAAACATCTTGCCTTAGTGCTGTGGCTCAATAATTAGGGCATTTCTTCTGTAAGGTCTGTCTGTTTCCTGTTCCTGCTGTCTGCTGTGTAGGGTAATCTGTGTTATCACACTCACCTGTGTCTCTGCAATTAGCCTCACTTGTGTCACCTGGTGCTCCCTGCATATACTGTATACCTCTCTCCCTCACTCTGGCCTTGTGGGATCATTGTGCTCTGTATTGTCCGTGTCTGCGTTGTGTTGAGCATTATGTTGTAGCTGTTCCTAGTCTGTTGCTGTGCTCAGCTCTGTTCCTGTTCTCAGCTCAGTTCTGCTATGTGTATGCTTCTGTCCTGGTTTTTAGAATATTGATCTTTGAAATAAACTACCTGCACCAGTCCTGCATTTGGATCCTTCCTGCTTCCTGCCATGTCAACGGCTTATCGTGACAGAATGTTCCCACGACTACTGGACCCAGCAGTGCTCGTGAGGCTCTGTCAGCAATCAATGTGCATGCCATCTTATGCTCCGTCGAGAAGGCATTGGCTGCAATTGCTGCTGCTAGAGTGGCATCTTCCCTCCCTCGTGAGTTCTCCTGCTGCGGCTGTCTCTGTGACCTGTAGTGGGTCGACGTCAGCCTTCTTCTCTGTCCCTTCTTGCTTCATGCCCGCGGATGCCTCTCCATCTCAGTGGCTCCAT
>NW_007585120.1:210721-229973 GCF_000523025.1 Cynoglossus semilaevis | reverse complement strand
GGCCCCCCCCCCCCCTATTTTGGGACGTCAGGAGCCGTCCCTTAAAGCGGACACTCATCTGATGGCTCCTGCTCTGTCTGTGCCTCTGGTGGGCCGAGAGCCAGCGGCACCCAAACCTCTGGGAATTTCGGGATCTCCAGTGATTGGCTGTGTGATTGAAACAGCACCTGCTAAAGTATCGCGTCCAGTGATTCCAGAGGTGGCGACGCTCACTCCCCCAGAGGTTCCTGAGGCTCTCACCTCCCCAATGGTTCCGTAGGAGATGGTGGCCACACCTCCCGTGGTTCTGGAGGTGACTGTGGCCACACCTCCCGTGGTTCTGGAGGTGACTGTGGCCACACCTTCGGTGGTTCCGGAGGAGACGGTGGTCACACCTACAGTGGTTCGTGAGGCGGCAGCGGTTACGCCTCCATTGGTTCAGGAGGCAGCAGCAATGACTTCTCCTAAGGTTCGGGAGTTGTCGACGATGGACATCCCTCCAGGCGTTCCGGTGGCAACGGTGGTCACACCTCTGGTGGCTCTGGAGGTGACAGTGGCCACACTCCCGGTGGTTCGGGAGACGACGGAGGTCACACCTCCAGTGGTTCGGGAGGTGGTGGCAGTCACGCCTTCAGTGGTCCGGGGGCGGCGACGACAGTGATTACTCCTCCAGTGGTTCCGAAGGTGCCTGAGGACGCCACGCCTCTGGGGGTGCCTGAGGCATTGCACCATCGGAAGTTTCTGTTTCTGTGGAGGATGTTCCTCAGCAGTTCTTGGTTCTGCTGGGGTAGACTCTGTGACTTTTGGCATGCCTTGGTCTAGGAGAGGGACTCCTTACCAAAGACAAGTTCCTTAGACCAAGGTACAAAAGAATCCAGGCCAAGTGTTAAGGTACTTGGGCCTGGATTTTTCTGGTGTTTCTGGAATAGGCCTCATTTTCAGTTCATGTACCTGAGAGATGTTTTTGTTTCTCAGAGTGTACTGGTTTCTGTTGTGTCCTGTCCCCATGTTTCCTGGTGTTTCTAGGTCTGTAGTTCTGTGTTGCACCCAACCCGGAGAGTTGGTGGTAGGCTTTTGGATGTGTGGAGGATGTCCATTGGGAGTAAAAGATCCAGACGTCTTTTGTGTTGTTACTTTGTCATCACATATGTTAGAATAAACTTAACAGGGGTACTGTCAGGTCTTACTGTTTCCTGTTCCTGCTGTCTGCTGTGTGGGGTAATCTGTGTTATCACACTCACCTGTGTCTCTGCAATTAGCCTCACTTGTGTCACCTGGTGCTCCTTGCATATATACCTCTCTCCCTCACTCTGGCCTTGTGGGATCATTGTGCTCTGTATTGCTCTGTCTGTGTTGTATCGAGCATTATGTGGTATCTGTTCCTAGTCTGTTCCTGGTTAAGTCTGTTCCTGTTCTCAGCTCTGCTCGGCTCTGCGTATGCTTCTGTCCTGGTTTTTTGAAGCTTGATCTTTGAAATAAACTACCTGCATCAGTCCTGAATTTAGGTCCTGCCTGCTTCCTGCCATGTCGCTGGCTCATCGTGACATCTTCAGGGTGTTTTTGACGCAAGTAATACAAGGTTTATGCAATTCTTAGTAGTGTGAATGTTAGTATGTCTAAAGCCAGTGTGACCTTGAGTCACACTGGCTTTAGACATACTAACATTCTTTTTCTGAGAATTAAATTAAATACCATCTTCTAGGTTGGAGTGTCAAATTTGCAGTAACACAAAGCAAAGGCATTTCTGCATGGTTTTATTATTTATCATGGGAGTTGAAGGTTCTGGGTCCAATAACAGTAATTAACCGTTTCTTTCAATAGTTGGTGCAGAAATTGTGGCCAAACCACTAAAAGTCCTCACATGTTTAGAAGTAATTTCCAAAGACAATGGCAAACTACGAAGAATGTCTGAATTTATTTAAGCTATTCATCCATACAGGATATTGTCATACAAGTGTAAACTGCCTGACCTGAGTTAGTTTTACCAATGGCAATAAAGATTTTCAGATACAAGGACATGACTTCATTTGTCATGTGCAATCACACAATAAATCTGTCAAGTTTCTCAGTATGGCATGATTGTACCTATGGACATTTTTTAAATGTTGTTACAGCTTGTCATTGAATTGTACCATATTCAGCAATATAAAGAATGCAGGGCCAAAATCTGAACCATGGAACACACTGTACTTATAATTAACAAGTGGATTTTAATACAATACAACACAATACAGTGCAAACAAATACAACAATAAATGTATCATACAACATAATAATTTTATAAAGTTAAAAGGGCAAGATGAAGCTGGATAGAAATAATGTCTAAGTAAATATCATTTGTAAATTAAGTCTAGTAAGTAAGGTTTTACCCAGAAAAATGTCACTTCTCATTCTAGACCTTAAGGTATCAGCGCTCTAAAGTCCTGGCCTCACCTCTCTGCTGCACTTTCTCAAGCAGCTTGAGTGTCTTTTGTTGTCAGCAAAGTGTTATTTGACACAGAGGTATACTAACCAAGGCTCTACTCCTGCCTGCACGTGTGGTGAAAGGAAAGAAGCCTGTTGCGTTGACCGTCTAGTCCAGGGGTGACAAACTAATTTTCAGTGGGGGCCGCATCAGCAATACAGTTCCCCTTGAAGGGACGGTTGTATTTGGAAGATTGTATAGATCACGGGTCCCCAACCCCTGATCGGCAGACCAGTACCAGTCTATAGGTCATTTGGTACCAGGAAAAAATTTACGTAATTTTTACTAATATACTTCAGTCAAGAAAATCTAGACATATTCATTTACTTCCTTTATTTAAAGATAGTCTGGTAATTAGTCTGTATTAAAGGGTGGTACTGTCTGACCAGTCCTTGGAACAAAAAGGGTCAGGGACCACTGGTATAGATGTGGCTACTTCATAACAGACACATTTTTCTGCAAATGATTATTTGATTTTTTATTAAAACTTTTAATTAATGGTTAAGAAACTCTGCTGCATGGACTTCACTAAATGCTCTTTAAGTTCCCATGGGCCACAGAAAATGACTTGGCGGGCCACATTTGGCTGCCGGGCCTTGAATTTGACACATATGGTCTAGTCCATTAGGTTGTAGTGACTGGTGTTCCTGAGGTAAAGGTAGCTTGATGACATTCAAGTACATCTGCAAAGCTGCATCTCTTCAACTGATGTCTCTATGGTGGACCATGTTCTTGACTGATTTTTATAAACATTTAATGTTGGTTTTTGTTGTAACTGTCTTCTTTTTCTTTCGGCTTTGTCCCTTTTTTCAGTGGTTGTCACAGCAAATCATTTCCATCTCTCCCTGTTCTCTGTATCTTCTACTCTGACTCCAACTATCTGCATGTCCTCCCTCACTGCATCCATATATCTCCTCTTTGGTCTTCCTCTCTTTCTCCTACCTGGTAGCTCCATCTCTAACATTCTTCTACCAATGTATCCACTGTCCCTCCTCTGCACATGTCCAAACCATCTCAATCTGGCTTCTCTAGCTTTTTCTCCAAACCTTCCTGTCTGTGTTGTCCCTCTAATGACCTCATTCCTGACCCTGTCCATTCTTGTCACTCCTAAAGAGAATCTTAGCATCTTTAACTCTGCCACCTCCAGCTCCTCCTCCTGTCTTCTGCCTATTGCTACTGTCTCTAAACCATACATCATGGCTGGTCTCACCACCATCCTGTAAACCTTTCACTTCACCTTAGCTGACACTCTTCTGTCACAGATCACTCCTGACACTTTTCTCCAGCTGTTCCATCCTGCCTGTACTCTATTCTTCACCTCTCTTCCACAGTCTCCGCTGCTCTGAACAGTTGATCCTAAGTACCTAAACTCCTGCACCTTCACCACCTCTGCTCCTTGTAGCCTCACTATTTCACTGTTCTGCCTTTCGTTTACACACATGTACTCTGTCTTGCTGCGACTGACCTTCATTCCTCTTCTTTCTAGTGCAAACCTCCACCTCTCTAGGTTCTCTTCTAGCTGCTGCCTACTCTCACTACAGATCACAATGTCATCTGCAAACATCATAGTCCATGGGGACTCCTGTCTGACCTCATCTGTCAATCTGTCCATCACCACAGCAAACAAGAAGGGGCTCAGGGCCGATCCTTGATGTAGTCCCACCTCCACTTTGAAGTCTTCTGTCCTCCCAACAGCGCACCTCACTACTGTTGTACTATTCTCATACATGTCCTGCACCAAACTAACATACTTCTCTGCCACTCCTGACTTCCTCATACAAAACCACAATTCCTCCCTTGGCACTTTGTCATATGCCTTTTCTAGATCTACAAATACACAATGCAGCTCCTTCTGACCTTCCCTGTACTTCTCCATCAACATCCTCAAGGCAAATATTGCATCTGTGGTACTCTTCCTAGGCATGAAACCATACTGTTGTTCACAAATCTCCACTTCCTGCCTCAACCTAGCTTCAACTACTCTTTCCTAAATCTTCATTGTATGGCTCATCAACTTTATCCCTCTGTAGTTGTTACAACTCTGTGCATCACCCTTCTTATGAATTGGCACCAGAACACTTTTTCTCCACTCATCAGGCATCTTGCCAGTCTCTAAAATTCTGTTAAACAAACCAGTCAGGAAATTTACTGCCACTTCTCCTAAACACTTCCATACTTCCACTGGTATGTCATCAGGACCAACTGACTTTCCACTCTTCATCCTCTTCAGGGCTTTTCTAACTTCATCCTTTCTAACCTGATCTACCTTCTTCCTACTAGTCTCTGGCTCCTCGTTTCTACTTTCCCTTTCATTTTCCTCATTTAACAACTCCTCAAAGTATTCCTTCCATCTTCTCAGCACACTTTCCTCACTTGTGATCACATTCCCCTCTCTGTCCTTAATCAACCTCACCTGCTGCACATCCTTCCCAGCTTGATTTCTCTGTCTCGCCAATCTATACAACTCCTTTTCTCCTTCCTTTGTTTCCAAACTCTCATACAACTCCTCATATGCCTTTTGTTTGGCCTTGGCCACTTCCCTCTTCACCTCCCTTGTCCTCTCTTTGTACTCCAGTCTGTTCTCTTCTGTTCTGTCACTGTCCCATCTCTTCTTCGCTAATCTCTTTCTCTGCACACTCTCCTGGATCTCCTCATTCCACCACCAGGTCTCTTTGTCCTCCTTTCTCTGCCCAGAGGACATACCTAGCACCTTCCTACCTGTCTCCCTCATCACTGCAGCTGTAGTCTCCCAATCATCTGGGAATATCTCAACACTACCCAGAACTGCCCTTACTTCCTTCCTGAAGTCTTCACAACATGTCTCTCCACTCTTGTACATCACCCTGTGTTCCTCTTTCTTTTGGAAATAGGTGTTTACCACAGCCATTTCCATTCTCTTTGCAAAATCTACCACTGCCTGTCCTTCTTAGTTTCTCTCCCTAACACCAAACCTACCTATCACTTCCTCATCTCCTCTGTTTCCTTCCTCTACATGGCCATTAAGGTCTGCTCCAATCACCTCTCTCTCTCCCGTAGGGATACTCTCTATCATCCAATCCAGCTCCTTCCAGAACTTCTCATTTTCTTCCAACTCACAGCCCACCTGTGGGGCATAACCACTGACAACATTTATCATCACTCCTTCTATTTCTACCTTCACACACATCAACCTGTCTGACTCTTGTTTCACCACATTTCTTACATATTCTTCCTTTAGGATCACCCCTACTTCAATTCTCTTCCCATCTGAACCATGATAAAACATTTTGTAGCCTCCTCCAGTGTTTCTAGCCTTACTGCCCTTCCACCTGGTCTCCTGCACACACAAAATGTCTACTCTTCTGGTTCTCTACTTTTCCCTGGAATTGTACCTACATTCAGAGTTCCAAACTTCAGGCCAACACTTCTTCCTCTTTTCTCTTTTTGTCCGAATCAATCATCCTCCTCTTCTTCTTTGTCTTCGACCAACAGTAGTCCAATTTCCATCAGTGCCCTGTAGGTCAACAGCACTGTTGGCGGTCGTTGTTAACCCAGGCTTCGACCGATCCGGTATGGAAATCGTTTTAGTGATTCGCATGTTTGATTTGGCTAAAAGTTTTACGCCGGATGCCCTTTCTGATGCAACCCTCACCATTTATCCCGGCTTGGGATCGGCACTATAGTAGCACTGGCTTGTGTACCATAGTGTAGCCTAGTGGCTGCTTTTTTCGCTTTTTTTACCTTTAATAAAAACTGTATTTTAAAATGTTTACAGTTTTTGTTGTAACTGTATTGTCTCAAAAATAAAAATGGCCTCACATGTGTTACAGCACTTTTGAGTTTATGTTGTACAACAATACAATAAACATTGTCCTGATGAACCAGTTATACTGGGGTGTTTGAGGTGAGTTTAGTTAGCTGTAGGGTTCACTTTTATTCCTGTAGTCAAGTTAGGCATTTGTCAATGAAGGCGCAGTTGTCTAGGTTGTAGCTGAAGCCAAAGGGGCAGTGCAGGACTTTAATCAATGCTCCCAGTCTGTGGGCAAACTGACACACTCAGCACCTAGGTCTGTTAAATTGTAATGAATTTTATTGAGGTTTGACTTTGCATTTGTTATTGATTAGAGGCAATGACACTGCAACTCTGTCTTCATTGTTGAGCTTTCATTTAGTTTGAGTCATCCAAAGTAGCTTGTTCTCGGAATTACATGAGACATTTCCTCTATCTGTCACTGAAATTCTCTGTTTAATTTACTATTTGAAATTTCCTTCCAGTTTTAAGACAGCCTTTCTCACTCCCCTCTCAGAATAAATGAGGCATGTTGCTGCTTGTAGAGATTACAGGGAATTAAAGCTTTGAGAGCAACTGGAGCTGGTATATTGGTAGCCTTGTCTTCCACAGTGGAGTAGATCTGTTGAGGTTTCCTCTTGGTCGCAGGAGAGCAATCAGATAGGATCAGTTTTAGGCACTCTATTGGGGTTTGACACTGTTGGTGACCCTCATTGAGTCGATGTGTCGTGTTATTGCTGGCAGTCTTATTTTCCGGGTAAGGGAAGAAGGTGCTGCACAGGGTGGTCAATCATCTGCACCGCCAATTAGCCAGTTGACTTTGAGCCAGAGCTGCAGGGAAAACTGAGCCTAAGCCCTTCTTTCTATTCTGGCACGTATCAGCAGAGGCGGGATGCTGCCATGTATGTTTTTGCGGCCTAAGTACTAATGGGCAGATGGAGAAAAAAGGGTGCGAAAAAGATGTGCACAGGGCCTCTTTTTATTCAGACATTCCATGACCTCTGAAGCAGCTCCAAATTTACTTTTTTCAGGGTGAGATGTCTGTTAGTGAAGGATCAGAAACCAACTAAGATCAAACACCTAAGACAAAAGAAAATTGTTCTGAGTATTTTCTTTTTGGAGAGTGAGACTCTGGAGAAGACCTGAAGTGCTCTTGACTAACTTCAGGAGTGAATGGGTTATAAATAAGAGGGCCTTCTCATTTATTAATTTCTGATTGACTGACTTCTGTACAGTATACAGTACTGTGTCACGAATCTGTATGTATTTTAAGGTTTTCTTATTTTGATTCACTTGCACAATTTTTTCACTGGCAATATTTTGACTACCCGAGTCTTTCCCAGGTCAACTAGTCCACTGCTAATACTGTCTAGTGTGTAATAATGTCTGCTCTTTGCCAGTGTGAGTGCGTGTGTCTGTGTTATTGACTTGTCTGTTGTTCTGTCATTACACGCTCCAGATCGGTGGATTTATGTTTTTTCAGGATGTGTGCACAGGGGACTGACAGGTAAAACACTGCAACTCTCTCTGCCTTGGTGCAACATACAGGATCCTCTCCCATGCCCTCAGCCTTCTTTCCCTCACTCAAGTTAGAACCTTTATCTTAGTCTTACCTCTTACCCCAAGCTTTTAGATCTTTTGTAATTTTCATGGCATCGTCCCCCTACAGGACTGATCAGTGTACGTTTTAGGGTAGTCTTCAGAAGCACGTTTGTTTTGTTGACCTACTTCTCACCAAGATTTTGCTGCTGTGCTCGGTGACTAGAAACTATGCTGTTCTGGATCTGACTGCCTGCTTGATGTCTTTGCATGTTCCTAGTGCAGCCTCATCTGCACAACTGATGTGTACCGTGCAGCAGCAGCAGCATGAAGTACACTGAAGTGTTGTTCTGGATTGGCATCATAACAATACTTGGCTTCAGCCAGTAGAACCGGGGAGAGGCAAGTCACTGTGGGGCTAAACAAGTACACTTCAAGGACTGAATAAAAAGGGTGTCGACCACCTTGTCAGTGTCAAATGAGTCTGGAGCTGTTGAAGTGCTTACTGCTGCTGTGGGACAGCTGCATGTGGCAGTGAGGGCTCTGAGGATGGATGAATGACTGGATGTTAGAACCCACCTACACACATGCACATCCACATGATTGCATGGCAGCATGTTTGAAAGCGGTTGATTTCATTGGTATGGAAATCAAGGACTGGCGATGTTTGTTCTGTCTGAAGCAACCACCGAACTGGAGCAGGTGTTATTGCTGATTAGATGCTGCCCTGTGGTTTGAGAGTGTTAATCAGCAAAATCCTCCTGTCTGTAGCTGGACTGAAAACCTGCCTACATTCAGCTCTATGAGAAACACAAGAGAACATCCTTACCCCGCAGCTCAGCTTTTATAACTGACAGAAACGACCGACGACAGGCTTTTTACCATTAACTGTAAATTCTTTCTGTTGAATTCACAAGTTAAATCTGGAAATATTAAATACGCAGCAGTGCTGTTCAAAGTCACACAATATTATGATTTGTGATTAAAGAAAGACCATAGTTGGTCAAACTAAGACCCAGTTGTTCTATTTTAGGTCATGACTCCTGGTTTCTACAGAGTGAAATTGTCTAAGCAAAGTATTTATCTGTGCAACAAGGACAAGTTTCTCTCCAAACAAACTACGCTTATTAAGTTAGGTAAATGTAAGGTTGTTGCTTTGTATACACATTGGCATACCTCTGTTTTCATTAGTGGTCTTCAAAAAGTTTGTATTGTCCCAAGCTTTAGAAGTCTCAGCTTTGGAAGGATGTAGGCCACTAAGGAGTCACTAAATGAGTCAGTGAAAGAGTCATCCATCTGTACAGATGTATAAAAAGTCTGCCATTGATTTGCAGACATTTATAAGAGCTGAAAAGAAAAACTGGTACAAAGGGGGCAGTAGAGAGCACTGGCTCATGTCAAAACACTCATGTAAAGCTTGTCTAACTGCTCGGTGAAGTTATTGTTTCAGCACAGTTTTCCAGGTTGATTCAGATGTCGTCGTAGTGGAAGCAGAGCTCATAGACCATGTATGAGATATGGACAGAGCTATTTTTGTGGACAACTGTGGCAGGATGCAGTATTGCATGTGGTTGACAGCTTTGACTGTCTCTGACTGTTAATCTGCCTGCTGTTGACACATGTTTTATCTCTATATTTTTCAGATGTGACGAATAATTAGCAAAACTGCCTGTTTATATGATAAGATGTAAAACTAAATTCCTTCTGTGTTCTCATACAGTTAAACTACCAAAACTTATTCATTGTTGGATTGCTTGTAATAATATTTTGAGCATATAAAGATGCAAAAGGCACTGTCATGACATCTAAACAAAAGGAAATTTACCTATAATATAGCAATTTATTTAATTGTTGTATTTTAATTCCATGTCCTTGTATGTCATTGTATTGGTCTATTCTAAGAGAAGTGCAAAAGCATGTTTTTTTATTTACAGAATGTAATAGTACTTGATTTTATCCATACATTGGTTAAGAGGTACATGTTAGATGCAGCACTGTGTGTCTCTTCTCTTGGTTCTGATCTCCTGCTGCTTTGGCTCTATTTCCTCTCCTCTCGTTCTATCTGCCACCTCTCACACTCTGTCCTCTCTTTGTTCAGGCCGTTATGCATTGTTTAGTTTTGTTCACTACGAGACGCTGGGATCAGACAATGCCCTTGTTATCTGGACTTGTGTGGCCCACAGAATTTGCAACAGTTGGTCTTAGTAGAGAGAATACAGAATACCCAGAGTTCTTCGCGCCCACAGCAGGGCAGACAGGTCCCACTGAGTGAATTACCAGTATAATCTACCCTGTTTGTTTTGCTTGCACTGAATAGGATTTATGAATGAGGCAGAAGTGGTGTTTTACAAAACTGAAACTTTCTCAGACACCCACAATTTCGTATTTTAGAACTGTTTGTTTAATGCTTTTGTTTAATTGTTAATGAAATGTATGATGCATCATTGTGCAAACATTTCAAATTTGGATGTACAGTTTGAATTGTTACAAACCAACCTTCCAGAAAAGGTAGTATGCTTCATAAAATGCAAAGTTAAAATCTGTGCTAAATGTGTTTGAAAAGAATTATATTTAGCACTGTGTCACAATGAAGTTCAATTTTTTAATACATTTTAATTATCTAGTAATTGAAGCATGCCTTTTTGCAGTTTTGCCATGGAATGTTAACCCTGTCACCCTGTATAAAAACCTTAGCTATTCTGTTTGGCTTTCGCTGATTCTCCTCCTAATGATGAGCCAGAGGTTTAATATAGTACACAGATCTGAAGATTGGTCAGTTACTAAACCATAGGTTTTAGTTTGTTGCATTTTAAGAAAATAAGTTATCTGGAAGTTTGGTTTGTATACTGTGGAATACTATAATATTCCTAGGTTAATATGATAATCATTAACTGCTTTTAATGTTCCAAATTGCCAGATGTTGATGAGTCTTCCTTCTTTTCTCTCTCTCTCTCTTTTGTTTTGTCTGTTTTTCTCCATGTTTTGTTATAGGACGCAGGCAGAGATGGCCCACACATGTCGTGGAACAATAAACTTGGCTACAGCCCACATTGACACAGAGGATGCCTGCAACATTGTCCTGAGCAGCGGGGGTCGCACCTACCACCTGAAGGCGAGCACAGAAGTGGAGCGGCAGAGATGGGTCACGGCGCTGGAGTTGGCCAAAGCTAAAGCCATTCGAATGATGAATGACCAGTCAGGTAGGAACCAGACTAGTCAAATATCTGCTGCATTTAACTTCCCTTCACCCTGTGATTCACATTGCCTCCTGGTGTTTTACAGTCTTCTGTTTTAATGATATCCACATGCCTGTGTAAGCCAGGAGAGGGCAGCGCTGCCTGGTCCTTATAGAGCATGCTAATAGTTCAGTGAGAACTTAACTTCCATTCGTCCTTCTCCTGACAACAGAATACTTTTCCTTTCCAAGAGAGGACTTATGGTTGTGTGGTTATACAAGGTGATGCTGGTCAAAGGCTGTGGGAAAGGCCAGGGAGAAATGTTTTCTTCACTTTTCACTCTGGCATGGTCCCAAAGGCTTGCTGCCCCACTAGTTTGCAGAGTCTGCAGAGACTGGGCAGGCTATATATTCCACTGGCCTCCATTTAAAAGTGAGATCACTAAATATAGACACAGAGAAAGTAAATGGTTTTGCTTTGTCTTTTCCAGTAATCAGAAAAGAAATAAGTGAGAATGTTTTGGCTGGTTATTATAATTTTCTACTCCCGATAGTACTGAATGTGGTATATCTCTCTGGACAATAGAAGGAAAAATTATAAATGGTAAATTAAGATATCTTTGGTCTTAGGGTTTGAGTTGGTATCTATACAGTAAGTCATGGTTAGGGCTTTAACTGTACAAATAGATAACACTCAAACCCAGAATTCTAACTCAAGGTTGTCGGTGGTTGGGTGCTCATTTTAAGGAGGCGTTGTACTGTATATTTTATCTTGTAATACAAGAGCTTCAATAGCCAGAGTCGATTTAGGGTAATATTAGGAAAGGAAGTGATGTTTTTCCGCACTGTTTTGAAGCCACTGACAAATTAAAACATTATTATGTAAATTATTTAATTGTGTAAAATTACATCTAGCTGAGGAAAATGTATGCATGCCTTTAAAACAAGGCATTTGGAGCATTTAATTAATTCAATTAGGTTTATTTACAAAGCAGTAAGGCAAACAATGCATCAAGGACAGGCTCTACATTCATTTATTCTACTATCTGCTATGTCCCAGTGGAACAAAGAGCTTTTAACATTAAACTGTGGGCACGTCACATGAATCAATAGCTTGGAGTTTGTACAAGGTACAACATTCAACAACATTAGTACAACAATCTTACATTTCACTTGCTTTCAATACATAATAAACAAGATCCTATTTTTGGTATAATTTCACCACATCACTAAAAATAAGTTCCACTGATTTATCTCTTAAGTCTTTATTTGTTTTTATCTACAGTGCACAGTAGTTTACGGGGGCTTTAAACTGTATGAACTAAAACATTCAGTAGGTGGCAGTATTTTCTCTCACATCAACATAACCTTTTAGTCGGTCTTTTCTAGGCCTATCCGGTAGAACTGGAACGGGACAATAAAAGGCAATTGAGTCATTTCACAGTGGCAGTTGAAAAAGTGAGCGTAATATATATATATTTTTGCTTACAACAACAAAACAAAACATAAGCACAATTTAGAATTTTACTGGAAAACATTAAGCCTGGGATGGTTGGTAAGAAATTTGAGCAAAGATTCAGGAATTTGAACTTTATTGAGCTCTGATCAGGAATATAACGCAGAGGAAGACAGACAGAGTTACTACACGGTTGTGTAGCTTAAATACCCAAACACCAGTTTACGGCTCAAACCTCATACAGTACTTTTAATCAGTAGTGTTCAGGCATTTACGTTAAGAGGCATGCTTTGAATACAATAAAAAACTAAAAGCTTTTGCTTTTTGCTTTTAATGAAATAACTCATCCCATACAATGAAAAAGGTAATCCTCTGTCCATGGTTCTGAAATCATACAGTTACTGAGCAGGATTAGAGAGTAAAAATTAAGATTGGCTCCTAAAAACGCTTCATTTACCCTTCTTTCCACCTTTCCCTTCTTTTCCTATCACTTGGTTCAGGCTGTCTTTGCATTTTTTTTCTCCCCACGGTGTCTTTGCTTTCTGCCGCTCACCCTTCCTCCCTCCCTTTCTCCCTCACATGCACTCTCTCTCTCTCTCTCTCTCTCTCTCAGTCTCTCTTCTTGGCTTCCTATCACTTTCTTTCTGGTCCTCTCAAACCCTCCCTCTCTCTCTTTCTCTATCCCTGCTCTCTGTTGGTGTGTCGTCCCTCTCTCCTCCGGAGCCTTTTGCTTCAAATGTTATCATTGCCCTGTATTGTCTGTGGAAAATAGGAGCAGGTTAAAGGAGAATCATGTTGTAAGTACATGGATTCTTATCTCAGTTGTTTTGTGCGCAGGAGTGTGTGTGTGTGTGTGTGTGTGTGTGTGTGTGTGTGTGTTTGTGTGCGCGTGTGAGTGTGAGTGAGTGTGAGTGTGAGTGTGAGTGAGTGTGTTAGCTTGCACGCACATTGTTGCACATGCAGGTTGATGTTGAGTATTTATGTTGTTATGTTGTTGTTTCCTGGCTGCTGTTTTGCGATATGGACTCTGTTTGAACAAAATGGTTAGAAAGATTTTGAAACATTGAAAGATTTTTAGTATTCACAAAAAGAAACAATGGTTATAGAGTGTGGTTCTTACTGTTACTTATTTTATATACAATGCATCTGTAGACAGTGATTGTATCTTCCAGTACATGGGCCTAAACTAATTGTGTAGGAAGAACATGCTCCATGTTTGTGTCCTTTGAGGTTATGCAGTTTGCATGTTGTGATTTAAATATATTTATATATATAATGTTTTTGTCCTTATACAGGACCAATAATTTCAAATTTTATACTTGCTCTTCCTGTATTACATCATGCCCTGTACATTATTTTTGAAGGGCAGATGTTCTGCAGTGTTGTGGTCTAAACTCATTATGTCATGAATTGACATATGTCAGGCCAAGGCTTCTCCTCACTGACACTGCAGAAGCAGCAGTCGATCGTGTGGAACAGCTGACTATCTCTGACAGCTCAGCAGGACGGATCAGAGTTAAAGTCGCCTTGAGGGAGATCATCAACACACATTTTTGTGACCCTTATTCACAGAAATTAATGTTCATTATTGCAGTGAACAGTGTCCCTGATGCATTGAATACAATTGTGTCTCAGTGAAGTCTTTGACCTAGATGATCCATAACTGAATGTCCCAGCGCATCATGTTGCCAACACATTGATGTTGGAGTCACATCTCAGCTTCTCTTTCTTCCCTATTCTGACCTGGATTGTCTGATTGTGTCTTTATTTCTATTAGAACTGTAGCAACTGTTAAACCATCTCCCCTGAGCTCTCTCTCTGATTTATCACATTATTTCACTTGATATTTTCCCCTCTACATATTTTGGAAAGTAATGTTGCTATCTGTAATTATAATAGGTATTTCTGGACCATGGCTGGTTCTAGTGGACCCTTTTATACATACGTTTATATATGTTTTGGTGTGCATACAGTTAACTGTCAAAACCTGAATTAATCATGACACACACAGTCACACACATATTTTCTGCTTAATCAGCATTGAGATGAAATAGAAAATTTGAGACTGCTGATAAAGCCACCCCATTAGAAATATAAATTAACTGCACTTTGTGCCTGGCCCTGGTCTTGGACAATAGTGGTTCATTATCCAGGCTCACTTTTTCCTTTTTCCACATTTTTCATCTGCCATGGGGGATTCTTGGTTATGACACCACTTGTTACAGTGTGAAGCGGCTCTGCATTTTACACATTCCATCTTATGGTTGTTCCTTTTCAGTTAGTCAGGAACATTTGTCTCCTAGAACTACCTTCTCACACATCAGTATTTTTACAAAGCCACTTGCTGTAGGGGAGAATCATTTTGCCTACAGTATATAATTAAAGGTGTTTGATGTTTCATGATTCTGTGTATGCTATGAGAAAGAAATACCAAACGTATATTTGCTTTGTAATCCTGATCATCATTTCTAGCAGTAAACAGTATAATACATTGACAACTCCAATGTGTGATAGACAATGATGTGTTTAACTTTGTGGGCTTTGTTAAAAAAAATAGAATATAAAGAACTTAAGTGTTTTCAAATTTTTTTTTTTTAGAAGAATTGTTTTAATTTGAAAACTAATTTGTTTAGTACACTGATCAGGCATATATCATTTAATTTATGCTGATGATGAAAATGTCTGACCTGCTACTGCGCTGTTCTATACTGTACTACTGTGCAGTTACTGTAGTAGTCTTAGTCTGGAAAGAACTAAAAACAAGCTAAATTCAAACTAAGGCTGTCAAAATGAACCGTATTAATCATGGATTGGCAGCGTTGTTAATTCAAACTCTAGAAAACAGCTTACCACGTCACTGTGGTTATTCTTGTGTCTTTCTGCAGTTGTATAATCTCTATCACAGGGCAGTAACAAAGTTTCTCACATAATGTGGTTTGTTTTTGCATATAACATTCGTGTAGCTAATAAAATAATGTGATCAAACCATGTGAATACAAGAAAAAGCAGTCGATTAGTAGAGATTCGTAATTAGTAGAGATTCACTGAAAAAGGTTGGTAATGAGTTGTCCTAGCACATTCAGACTTTTATCTGTACTCTTTAACCTCTTTGTTTCAGGTCAGATAACGACTTTGGTGATTTCTTGCGATTGTGTTGTTTCTCTCTAATGAAATCGTGTTCTTCTTTGAACTGTGCAGTGTGACTGCTTTTAATGAGTTCATTGAATGAATGTTCAGGCAGTGGGTTGTGTTTTTAGTTCTTTATCCCAGTGCTATGAAACAATTTGTTTTATCTCTGCCAATTACTGCATGTGTGATGCATCCACTGTCCATTTGAAGAGGAATCAAAGATACAAAAAAAAAACACTGAAATGCTCCTTGAACATGATACAATTATAGATAGTTATAATAATATTAGTTTATATCACACAACATCTACACAAGATTGTATTTGTGGAATTCGATCATAAATACAGTAAAAGAAAGAACCATTTGTGTGATTTTACAAACTATATTAAAGGAGGGAAATATGAAGGTCAAGTGTGAAATTAATTCACGATTCATTTGTTCAAGTTCCATTGCCTCTGTGGAAATACATGGGGCTTCAAGACATTGTGATTTAATAAAATTCCAACAATCTGTCTTTGTCAGCACCTTTTAACATCACTTCCACTTCAACGCACGGGAGAAAGGACGGGAGTAAGAAGGCAAAAATAATCTCTCTGTGATATTGGAAAACACTGCTTCAGTCACTAGGGAGCTTATTGTACAGTTGTTTTAATTTACACTGCAAACTTGGTCTGTTTGTTCCATGCCTCCACCTACACAAGTAATTATTGTTGGATTATGAAAAAAGTCCTGTCCCAGCCTGTGTCTTTATTAAAGCATTAATTCTGATGAACTGTATGTTAAGAAAAACACACTCTGATTGCAAAGAACATCTTCTGTGAAGCCTTCACAGTTGAACTTCTGACTTACAAATATTCTGCATTTCTAATCTAAAGAGAGAGGGAGAGAGAGAGAGAGAGAGAGAGAGATGGACAGAGGCAGAGAGACAGACAGTGTTTTTTCTAAACAAAAACATAAATATTTATTTCCTAATAAATCAAACAAATCAAAATCCAGTCCTCATTCTAAATAACATGTGTTTGGCTGTCCTTTCTTATTGCTGCATTGTCCTCCAGTGCAGGTGTAACATGGCTTCAGGTTGCCAAGGTGACCTTGACGTACACAACAGTGTAGTGTGTACGCTGACAGTGTGGATGAAGCGATAACCACTTCCATCACTCACTCTTACAACAGCATGAGGGGTGCTCTACTGCCACCGTGACTTTTCTGCGGGAGGTCGGATTTGTTTCTGATCTGTCATTGGCTTGTGACAGAGTCTGATAGAGATGAATCCAGACATAAACAAAAGAGGAGAGGGAAGATGTCCCCTTCTATTTCTTAATACACATTTTCTAACCTGTTTTGTCAACAATCCATTGCCTTTATATATCCTCAGCATTACATCTCAGTTTATTATGACCAGCTTCTCCAAGATGACTCTGGAGTGAAAAGGTACAGTTAGGAACTATAACTACAAGGTCTCAGTTGTTAGGACAACTACTGGCTACTGAGTCCTTTCTTCTCTCTGCTGCACTCACTCACCCACTGACCTCCTCCCTCTCCATTCTGCACTGCACTGAGAGAAGCATGTGGAGCAGAATTGTAAATGTACCCTGTTCAGTTAATGTGGCTTCAGCATGCATGGGTGTGGTTTGCTGGCAATGCAAGCAAAGGAGAGGAATTACATGAAGGTTGCACCTGCATTGTATGTGTATGTCCTGTAAATATGCGTGTGAGTGACTATGCATGGCTGAGTTTGCCCGCTGCAGTACACTGATCAGTAAAATTAGTATGGCACTGGTGGGATAAGGTCATGTTGATTAAGCCTTTTCTATATGAATGTTGGGAAATGTTAGTTAAAAACGTAATTGTTGATCAATACTCTGTGATAAGACACACAACACAGTTGAATGTAAACCAAAATACTTCACTATAGTTTACAGCTGGTGTCACTTGTGTTGATTTAGTCATTTATTAGGATTTTGCACCAGGGCTTTTTATATCACATGTCACTAAATGCATCCCCAACGTTTTTTTAAAGAAAATCTATATATACAAAAATCCTGAATATAAATACATAAATCCTGAATATATATACAAAAAGTCTGAATACAGTATATATAAAAAAAATATGAAGCGTATTTGACCACACTACCTTTATCGGGGCGGAGCTACGCCTGCTACCACTGCGGGCAAGGCGAGGCAAGCAGCTTCGATATAAACGTCATATAGACTTCATATTTATATATATATATATATATTCAGGATTTTTGTATATATATTCAACCTTTAATATATATATTCAGACTTTTTGTATATATATTCAAACTTTTTGTATATATATTCAGACTTTTTGTATATATATATTCAAAGATTAATTTCCTGTCATAATATGTATATATAAAACAACTTTATAAGTATAAAAAGTTAATATTTTTGTCTATTTTTTTGTCTTTGCTAAATCAACCACGATTTAATAGTGAAAGATTCTTGCTGTGTGAGGTGTCTTCAGGCAAGGAGTGGAAGCAGCCGGTAGATGGTCGATTTGTTTTAATAACAAACATCAAACAAAACAGGTCCAACAATAAAGCAAAATAAACAACTGGAGAAGTATTCAAGGAAATCTCGTACAACAGTAGTTAATACGCAAATCCTGTCAAGAATAACTTCTGACTTCTCAAGACTTTTCAAGAATAACTTCTAAAGTATCGTTAGTTGTTTATGCTTATATACCTGTATGGGGGGAGTGGTTTTCGATATCCCGGGTGTGTGTTTAAATCTTGTAGGCCAATGGAAGAGAGAGGCTAGGCCTCTTGTGGCCAATCATATTATTGTTCTTGTTATCATGTGATGCCTGCAGTCGCCACTATGTGGCACTCTTGTTCCATGATTCAGCAGTGTTGGAAGAACCTTTTGTTGCTCAGTGGGGGGTTATCACAAGGGAGGTAGACGGAGCCATAAAGTCCAGTCAACCACAGGTGGTCATGTAAATCAAAAGGAATGGATGGCTTCGGGGTTCCCTGTGAGAAGGTAGATTGGGAGATCTCCCATTGTTGTGTGAAGATCTCCCATTGTTCCCAGGGGGTAGAGGTGTTTTAGAAAGTTGGTGTGAAGAGAATTTGGGGAAATTCTCTTTGAATGTGTGGGGCTATGTGACTGTGTGTGCTCGGGAAAGCATTTTGGTGTCTTAGCAGCTTCCTGCTGCAGACCCAACCAAATGTGAAAACCACTGAAATCTAACAATTCCCCCGTCTGATCATAAATCAAACATTAATGATCATCACTTGCATTGATCGTATAGTGGTTTGTACATTTTTAAATCATCCTTGATTGTACAGTGCTTTTGTAAACATGTTCCATATTCACAGGCAGGGGCGAAACCCTGTGGGAGAAATTCCCCTGCTGCCCTGATGACCCGACAGCGGCACTTGCTCTACAAGCTGTGAATATGGCAACCTTCAGTTGTTAGTATTTTCTCCTTTATCATCCAGTTCATTCTTTCCATCTGCCCGGAGGGTTGTGGATGGTGTTGCAAACGCTGGCAGTAGTCCGCACACCTAGCATGGGTGTTTCGCAAGATGGAGTCGTCCAACATCATCATCATCATCATCATCATTAGGATAGTTGTCACACGTTTAGTGCATCTGGCAGGAGTTGGTCTCTTCTCATATCCTGTTGTCTCCTTCTGTTTTTGTCTGTAACAAACAGAAGAGAAACACGGCAGTACACATTCTTCCACAAACATTTGCATTTTTGTTTGTA